>NW_017692150.1:0-5496 GCF_001879085.1 Nicotiana attenuata | reverse complement strand
AATTTGGGGCAAACTTGCCGTTTTTCTTCCGCCTGATGTCGGAGGATCGCGTTTCAACACCAATTGACCCCACTTCAAATTTCCGGGGACGCACCTTCTGTTGTATGCTCTTGCCATTCNCTTTTGATACAACTGGCCGTGACATACTGCTGCCAGCTTTCCTCATCAATCAGATTTAATTGCTCCAACCGGGTTTTGAGCCAATCATCATCATCGATATCTGCTTCAGCAACAATTCGAATGGATGGAATCTCAACCTCCGCAGGTATCACTGCTTCAGTACCATACACCAACAAATAAGGAGTTGCACCTACTAAAGTGCGAACAGTAGTGCTATAACCCAGCAACGCAAAAGGCGACTTTTCATGCCATTGCCTAGAACCTTGCACCATCTTTCGAAGTATCTTCTTTATGTTCTTGTTGGCTTCCTCAACCGCTCCGTTTGCCTTGGGACGATATGGAGTGGAATTTAGGTGCATAATCTTGAACTGCTGACATACTTCCTTCGTCAAATGACTGTTAAGATTTGCGCCATTGTCCGTGATAATTACCTTCGAAATTCCGAAACGACAAATGATGTTTTAATGAACAAAGTCAACCACTGCTTTCTTGGTCACAGATTTGAAAGTCATAGTCTCAACCCACTTAGTGAAATAATCGATGGCCACCAGAATGAACCTGTGCCCATTAGATGTTGCTGGCTCGATTGGTCTGATGACATCCATGCCCAAAGCAACAAAGGGCCAAGGTGCGGACATTGTGTGTAGTTCAGATGGGGGAGAATGGATCAAATCACCGTGCACCTGGCATTGATGACACTTCCGCACAAAGCTGATACAATCTCGCTCCATGGTAAGCCAATAATAGCTTGCTCGAAGAATTTTCTTTGCCAAAACATAGCCACTCATATGGGGCCCGCAAACTCCCGAATGTACTTCAGTCATGATGATCGTGGCTTGCTTATCTTCTATGCATCTCAACAATCCGAGATCTGGAGTTCTTTTGTACAAAACTCCTTCGCTTATGAAGAATCCACTTGCCAATCGTCGAATTGTTCTCTTTTGATCACTTGAGGCTTGCACCGGATATACCCCTATCCTGAGGTATTCCTTGATATCATGGAACCATGGCTCACCATCGAGTTCTTCTTCCACCATGTTACAGTAAGCATGTTGATCATGGACCTGAATATGCAAAGGGTCGATATAAGCCTTATCTGGATGATGTAACATTGACGCCAGAGTAGCCAAGGCATCAGCAACCTCATTATGGATCCTAGGGATATGCCTGAATTCCACTGATCTGAACCGCTGACAAAGATCCCGCAGACATTGTCGATATGGTATGAGCTTCAAATCTCGAGTCTCCCATTCTCCCTAAATCTGGTGCACTAAGAGATCTGAATCTCCCAAAACCAGCACTTCCTAGACTCCCATTTCCACAGCTAATCTTAAACCTAAAATGCATGCTTCGTACTCAGCCATGTTGTTGGTACAATAGAAACGAAGTTGAGCTGTGATAGGGTAGTGGTGCCCTGTTTCAGAAATGAGCACAGCTCCTATCCCAACACCTTTCATGTTAGAAGCCCCATCAAAGAAAAGTTTCCAGTTGGGCTTCTCATCCCGCTCGACCTCCTCAATAGCATTACCTCTTCATCAGGAAAATAAGTCTTCAACGGCTCATATTCTTCATCCACCGAGTTCTCAGCCAAGCGATCAGCCAAAGCTTGGGCTTTCATTGCCGTCCGAGTCACATAGACGATGTCAAATTCTGTGAGCAAAATCTGCCACTTTGCAAGTCTTCATGTGGACATAGGCTTCTGAAAGATATACTTCAAAGGATCCAGGCGAGAAATGAGGTAAATGTCGCGCCCCCTTTTTCTCGCGAAATCGGGTTTATGACATTTGGAGAGACAACTCGTTCCCTTTGGGAACTGGGATTGCATTTGAAGAGTCGCCACCGAATGATTAAGGTGCATTAGGACACCAATAGAGATTCAACACTAAGCTTTCTTGAATAACCAGAGATTGGGTAAGGGCTTGAAATTATCCTAAGGGGAAGGTGTTAGGAACCCCTCAGGACCACTAGTGTGGTTCCCGGCCAGACAGTTATTGTGAATTTGGGGTACAATTAACAAGTAAGCAGATAGGACTCAAGTAAGAGGGGATTTCAATACAAAATGGTTTGAAAGTAAACAAATTTGGAAGAACCATCAAAGAGCTGATTTTTAAATAAGGAGTTACATTGCTGAAAAAAGAATAAAGAATAAAGGAAAGGGGGAGTCCTAGGTTTATTAAAAATATGGATCACCCCACACAATGTCCGGTAATCACTCCTCAATGAGGGGCTACACGTGACATTATCGCGTGGTCATCATATTCATATCTACCCTTCCCACCCCGTTAAGGTATTAAAGCGCGGACTGGTCTCGGTTACTTATTGCATGCTATTACCCGTCCCATTCCTATCAGTCCCGGAGGCATTTAGGACTACTAATCCTAAAAGGGAGGGGTATTAGGCTTATTTGAAGTTTCAAAGGTAAAAAATTCTAAGGCGACATACAAACCATATAAAGATTGCACATTAGAAGGGAAACACATAAGCATATAAGGCTCAAGCATACCTCCTCAAACAAAAGCATATAAATAGCATGACTTGCACATACTTTTTAGGTCTGATTTAAAGCACATAAAGACGAGGGAAGTTAATTGTTGAGGCAGCTTAGTTTATTACATAACTCAGATAAGAAGTCCGAATCAGGCCTGCCTGCTGGTTGTAGCAATTAACAAAGCGGATTTAGTTTTACAATTATTATCCTAAGGCTTGCCTGAGTGCTTAGACGGAGTCCTATAGACATGATGTCTACTTAGTTCAGAAGGTAGTAAGACAGTAGAACTCGAAATAAATTGTTTGAAATCCTATAGGCATGCTTGCTAAACCTTGTTAAGTAAGGGGATTAGATTATTAAAAGAAGTTCAGAAGGCACAAAATTAAATTAGACTAGTTACAGGTTCTACAGGTGATAGTATCTACTATTACTGATTTTTAATCCCTATGAACAGGATATATAATATTGATGGGAATGAAGCGAGTCTGATTTTATTTAAGAATCCATGAAGGCATGATTTCTATACGTTATTGATATCAAAATTACGAATGTGATACTTATTTATAGCCTTTTAGAACCTAAAGCATGATATCTAAGTGGCATGCAAATTCGAATACGACCTATAGGCAGGTTATCTAGGTGCGAAATTGAACAAGTAGGATTTAGTAAAAGTCCTAGAGACATGATTTCTAATGTAGTTTGAAAGTGCAGAATTAAAAGAAGTCCTATAGGCATATTTTCTAATGCAGTTTGATAATGCAGAATTAAAAGAAGTCCTATAGGCATATTTTCTAATGCACTTTGAAAGTGCAGAATTAAAAGTAGTCCTATAGGCATATTTTCTACCCTTGCATGCATAATTACCCAACCCTCTTTCACTAGCCAGCCCCAAATGTTCATTACAAATTATTACAAACCAGGAATAATAAATTACATTAGAAAAAGTACAAAGAAAAATTACAAACAGAGGAAGCCTAATTCTTGACTGCCTCTCTGAGTTATGAGATAAACCAACTTGAAGACCACTGATCCAAAGCCTTTCTCATACTTGAGTGTGTCAGAGTTCCCTAAGTGCCTCAATAGGACCCCAGGAAGTGCTCACACCCAAGTTTCATAACCAGAATGGGGACAAGTGCAGTGTGGAAGTGTCAGCCCTCATGTGTCCAAGTTCAGAGGGAACTCATGGGTCCCAAGGCAAGGCTCACACGAGGGGGGCAGAACTTAAGTCTAAGAAGATAGTGCNAGTGCTCACACCCAAGTTCATAACCAGAATGGGACAAGTGCAGTAGTGGAAGTGTCAGCCCTCATGTGTCCAAGTTCAGAGGGAACTCATGGGTCCCAAGGCAAGGCTCACACGAGGGGGGCAGAACTTAAGTCTAAGAAGATAGTGCAAGTGCAGAAACAGATTTCTAAGAGTTGAGGGAATAAATGAGAGGGTTAAAGGGTGGTAGGGAAACAGTTACAGAGTTGATAATTCACACCAAAGGGGTAGGGGATTGGGAATCCATTACAATGGCCTATATATTTAGGCATGAGTCAATTCTAGGCATGCACAGCAACAGGGGTGCTGTCATGCTTGTAAATCAACCAGAATACACACATATAAGGGTAACATAGAGGTAATGATCCTAGGAGGACCAGGTTTGAGTCATGTTCGGCAATATTTGATGTTGTCATGCCCCAAACAAACCATAAGTATTAAACACATTGGGGTAGGAATTTAGGATTCGTAAAACATTGATTCAGAACAGGAGGAAAGAAATTGCAGCATGCTAGATAAAGGTACTAAAATAGATACAAGCGGTAGGCAGACAAGAATGCAAGAACATTAAGTAACCATGTTGTTGTTGAGGCTGAAAACATAATTAGAACGTACTAGTTCAAAGAAGGCAAAATGCAGTAAAGAAAAGTAGCAGGAGCTCGAAATATAGCTTTGGCTTTCAACCAGCTAAACAGGCCACAGTACAAGTAGTAAAGCAAGAGAGAGCGCTTGAGTGTAAGTGTGAGTTCAGAATTAAGAGTGTTCGTGTCCTTGTGATAATGAGAGAGCAAGGTACTTATAGTTCGAAAACAGGTAGAAAATAAGGCAAGAATCATAGTTTAGCAGTAATTATGGAACTATGTGCTAATTAAAATCAAATCAGTATAAGTACTTCCTTTAATTAAGGAGTTAAAATTAAACGGTAACATGCAAATGCTAAATAAGGAAAGAACTCACATAAGGCTGAATATAACAAATAAGGAAATATTTTCAGCAAAGTACAAGTACACAATATGTAATAGAGACTAGGTTCATCAGATTTTAATCAAGGAAATGTCGGTAAGAATCAAATACCAATGTAACCAAGGTAAGGGAATTAATCAAAATGAGTAGAAAAGTAGGGATCGAAGGTTCAAAGGGAAGTGTTCAAATTAGACCAAGAAACAGGGAAATTAGTAAGGCGAAACAAGGAAAGAATCAATTACTTAACATACGAGTGCAATCAGAATTTCACAAGGGATGGTTTGAAATCAGTCCGAAATTGAAAGTCATTTAAGAGGGGAATTCAGCATATAAATAGAGTGCATAAACATTAGGCATGCGAGGCCAAACTATGGCAAAGAGAAGCAGCATGCAATAACAATCACATAGTCAATAGACAGTGAACTATCGAAACATGGTAGTCACATAGGTCAACTTCATTAACTTAGTAATAGAGAAAAGAGAGAGTATCAGAAGCATGCAAATGGTCAAGTAAAAAGGCCCTTCTGAAAAAGTATAGTCTAGTTTCAATGATAGCAAGAAGTCAAAATCACATAAAGAAACAAATGCTGAAACAAAAAGATTTCAAATCCAGTCGAGCAACTTCAAACAGATGAGTTGCACAAGCAGCTTCAGAAACTCGAAT
>NW_017692149.1:5275-5496 GCF_001879085.1 Nicotiana attenuata | reverse complement strand
CTTAAACTTGAAATGAATTCCCTTGTTCTCCAAGTGGGCAACTGAGGCTTAAGCTTGAAATGAATTTCCTTGTTTCCTAGGTGGGCGCCTGATGCTTAAACATGAAATGAATTTCCTTGTTCTGCAGGTGGGCGCCTGAGGCTTAAGCTTGAAATAAATTCCCTTGTTTTCCAGATGGGCGCCTGATGCTTAAACTTGAAATGAATTCCCTTATTCTCCAG
>NW_017692149.1:0-234 GCF_001879085.1 Nicotiana attenuata | reverse complement strand
AGGTGGGCGCCTGAGGCTTAAACTTGAAATGAATTCCCTTGCTCTCCAAGTGGGCGACTGAGGCTTAAGCTTGAAATGAATTTCCTTGTTTCCTAGGTGGACGCCTGATGCTTATACTTGAAATGAATTAACTTGTTCTCCAGGTGGGCGCCTGAGGCTTAAGCTTGAAATAAATTCCCTTGTTTTTCAGATGGGCGCCTGATGCTTAAACTTGAAATGAATTCCCTTGTTCTC
>NW_017692148.1:5135-5496 GCF_001879085.1 Nicotiana attenuata | reverse complement strand
AACTTATCGAAATAACATCCCGTCTAGAGTTGGTGCGAGGTCGAACCTCTATATCATTGATGGCGAAGGCCCTTGGCCTTAAGGGCGTTATTTCAAACATATCGAAATAACAGCCCGTCTTGAGTTCGAGCGAGGTCGAACCTCTATATCTTTGATGGCGAAGGCCCTTGGCCTTAAGGGTGTTATTTCAAACTTATCGAAATAACATCCCGTCTTGAGTTCAAGCGAGATCGAACCTCTATATCTTTGATGGCGAAGGCCCTTGGCCTTAAGGGCGTCATTTCGAACTTATCGAAATAACAGCCCGTCTTGAGTTCGAGCGGGACAGAATAGGCAACTCCGAAACACGTAAAGTTAAAAT
>NW_017692148.1:0-262 GCF_001879085.1 Nicotiana attenuata | reverse complement strand
CGTCTTGAGTTCGAGCGAGGTCGAGCCTCTCTATCATTAATGGCGATGGCCCTTGGTCTTAAGGGCGTTATTTCGAACTTATCGAAATAACATCCCGTCTAGAGTTGGTGCGAGGTCGAACCTCTATATCATTGATGGCGAAGGCCCTTGGCCTTAAGGGCGTTATTTCGAACTTATCGAAATAACAACTCGTCTTGAGTTCGAGCGAGGTCGAACCTCTCTATCTTTGATGGCGAAGGCCCTTGGCCTTAAGGGCTTTATT
>NW_017692147.1:5221-5496 GCF_001879085.1 Nicotiana attenuata | reverse complement strand
CCACTCCCTAGTTGAGATTTTAGTACATAGGGTCTCCACTCCCTAGTCGCCTTTTGCCAACATAGGGTCTCCACTCCGTAGTTGAGATTTTAGACATAGGGTCTCAGCTCCCTAGTTGCCTTCTGCCAACATAGGGTCTCCACTCCCTAGTTGAGATTTTAGACATAGGGTCTCCACTTCCTACTCGTCTTTTGCCAACATAGGGTCTCCACTCCCTAGTTGAGATTATTTTTAGACATAGGGTCTCCACTTCTTAGTCTCCTTATGCCAACATA
>NW_017692147.1:0-202 GCF_001879085.1 Nicotiana attenuata | reverse complement strand
ATTTTAGACATAGGGTCTCCACTCCCTAGTCGCCTTTTGCCAACATAGGGTCTCCACTCCGTAGTTGAGATTTTAGACATAGGGTCTCAGCTCCTTAGTCGCCTTCTGCCAACATAGGGTCTCCACTCCCTAGTTGAGATTTTAGACATAGGGTCTCCACTTCCTACTCGTCTTTTGCCAACATAGGGTCTCCACTCCCTAG
>NW_017692146.1:5232-5497 GCF_001879085.1 Nicotiana attenuata | reverse complement strand
TGTTGCAGTCAGGAGCCCACCTGGAGAACAAGGGAATACTTTTCAAGTTTCAGCAGTCAGGAGCCCACCTGGAGAACAAGGGAAGTACAATTCCTATTTTAGTTTTAAATATTTGATAACATGTTGTACCTAGTCACCAAACTGGGGTAGAAAATTTTCTTTGTTGTTTATTTTGTTGCAGTCAGGCGCCCACCTGGAGAACAAGGGAATACATTTCAAGTTCAGCAATCAGGCGCCCACCTGGAGAACAAGGGAATACATTTCA
>NW_017692146.1:0-338 GCF_001879085.1 Nicotiana attenuata | reverse complement strand
CCCACCTGGAGAACAAGGGAATATTTCAAATTTCAGCAGTCAGGAGCCCACCTGGAGAACAAGGGAAGTACAATTCCAATTTTAGTTTTAAATATTTGATAACATGCTGTACCCAGTCACCAAACTGGGGCAGAAAATTTTCTATGTTTGTTTTGTTGCAGTCAGGAGCCCACCTGGAGAACAAGGGAATATTCTTCAAGCTTCAGCAATCAGGAGCCCACTTGAAGAACAAGGGAATACTTTTCAAGTTCAGCAATCAGGAGCCCACCTGGAGAACAAGGGAATACTTTTCAAGCTTCAGCAGTCAGGCGCCCACCTAGAGAACAAGGGAAGTGCAA
>NW_017692145.1:4902-5497 GCF_001879085.1 Nicotiana attenuata | reverse complement strand
CTAGGAGACGCACTTCCTAGTTGGAGTCATTTAAGTTCATCCATAGGAGACGCACTTCCTAGTTTGAATCATCGAAGTTTCACCCCTAGGAGACGCACTTCCTAGTCTGGGTCTTTCAGGTTTTGTTTTAGGAGATGCACTTCCTAAATTGAGAGTCTACCCCTAGGAGACGCACTTCCTAGTTTGAGTCATTGAAGTTACACCTTTAGGAGACGCGCTTCCTAAATTGAGAGTTCATTCATAGGAGACGCACTTCCTAGTTTGAGCCATTTAAGTTTCATCCCTAGGAGATGCACTTCCTAGTTTGAGTCATTCAAGTTTCACCCCTAGGAGACGCACTTCCTAGTCTTTGGTCATTTAAGTCCATTCCTAGGAGACGCACTTCCTAGCTTTGGTCATTTAAGTTCATTCCTAGGAGACGCACTTCCTAGCTCGAGTCATTAAAGTTTCACCTCTAGGAGACGCACTTTCTAGTCTAGGTCTTTCAGGTTATACTATTTAGGAGACGCACTTCCTAAATTAAGATTTTACCCCTAGGATACGCACTTCCTAGTTTTGGGTCATTTAAGTTCATTCCTAGGAGACGCACTTCCTA
>NW_017692145.1:0-296 GCF_001879085.1 Nicotiana attenuata | reverse complement strand
GCACTTCCTAAATTGAGAGTCTACCCCTAGGAGACGCACTTCCTAGTTGGAGTCATTTAAGTTCATCCCTAGGAGACACACTTCCTAGTTTGAATCATCGAAGTTTCACTCCTAGGAGACGCACTTCCTAGTCTGGATCTTTCAGGTTTTGTTTTAGGAGACGCACTTCCTAAATTGAGAGTCTACCCCTAGGAGACGCACTTCCTAGTTGGAGTCATTTAAGTTCATTCCTAGGAGACGCACTTCCTAGTTTGAATCATCGAAGTTTCACCCATAGGAGACGCACTTCCTAGTTT
>NW_017692144.1:5288-5497 GCF_001879085.1 Nicotiana attenuata | reverse complement strand
TGGAGAACAAGGGAATACATTTCAAGTTGAAGTCAGGCGCCCACCTGGAGAACAAGGGAATACATTTCAAGTTGAAATCAGGCGCCGACCTGGAGAACAAGGGAATACATTTCAAGTTCAGCAGTCAGGTGCCCACCTGGAGAACAAGGGAAAACATTTCAAGTTCAGCAATCAGGCGCCCACCTGAAGAACAAGGGAATACATTTCAA
>NW_017692144.1:0-285 GCF_001879085.1 Nicotiana attenuata | reverse complement strand
TCAGGCGCCCACCTGAAGAACAAGGGAATACATTTCAAATTCAGCAGTCAGGCGCCCACCTGGAGAACAAGGGAATACATTTCAAGTTCAGCAATCAAGCGCCCACCTGGAAAACAAGGGAAGTACAATTCAAATTTTAGCTTTCAAATTTTAGCATTTGGTAATATGACGCGCCCAGCCACCAAACTGGGGCAAGAAATTTTCTTTGTTTGTTATTTTGTTGAAGTCAGGCGCCCACCTGGAGAACAAGGGAATACATTTCAAGTTGAAGTCAGGCGCCACCTC
>NW_017692143.1:5133-5497 GCF_001879085.1 Nicotiana attenuata | reverse complement strand
TAAAAAGGCAACTAGGGAATGGAGGCCCTATGTCTAAAAACTCAACTCAGGGATTGGAGCCCTAATGTTGGTAAAAAAGGCGACTAGCGAATGGAGGCCTTATGTAGGCCCTATGTCTAAATACTGAACTTAGGGATTAGAGCCCTAATGTTTGTAAAAAAGGTGACTAGGGAATGGAGGCCCTGTGTCTAAAAATCTCAACGTTGGGATTGGAGCCCTAATGTTGGTAAAAAGGCGACTAGGGAATGGAGGCCCTATGTCTAAAAACTCAACTTACGGATTGGAACCCTAATGCTGGTAAAAAAGGCGACTAGGGAATGGAGGCCCTATGTCTAAAAATCTCAACTCAGGGATTGGAGCCCTA
>NW_017692143.1:0-208 GCF_001879085.1 Nicotiana attenuata | reverse complement strand
TGTCTAAAAATCTCAACTCAGGGATTGGAGCCCTAATGTTGGTAAAAAGGCGACTAGGGAATGGAGGCCCTATGTCTAAAAATCTCAACTAAGGGATTGGAGCTCTAAAGTTGGTAAAAAGGCAACTAGGGAATGGAGGCCCTATGTCTAAAAACTCAACTCAGGGATTGGAGCCCTAATGTTGGTAAAAAAGGCGACTAGCGAATGG
>NW_017692142.1:4899-5497 GCF_001879085.1 Nicotiana attenuata | reverse complement strand
CGTCTAGGTTGTCGTCTCCTGCCAACTGTTCTCATCTATGATATTTGTTGCTCCTTTTATAAGTAGTATCCTGTATGAACCTATATATCCTGGTGCTCGTATCTATAATCTATCATACAGTTCCTTGTTTTTTCTCTTTCCTTTCTTCTTTATAGGAGTTGTGTGTTTTCAAGTACTAATACTAACAAGAACTTTCACGTTCGATTTCAATGACATAATTCTATTCGCATTTTAATTTTGTTATCTGTTCGGTCAGTGTAGACTGAATTCTTGGTGTTCCTTTGGACACATGTGATAAGATTTAAATTATTGTTTACCTTTCCTTTTTGTAATTTTATTAGTGTTCAAGCTTATGATTCGATTATAAGAGCATAATAAAAATACTTTGATATATTGGGCAATTATATTGTCATCATTTAAGCTAAACGCTTGGTTCGATATGATTTAGCTTTCATATACTCATCTTATTTAGATTCTCGAGTTAATCATATAACACGTTTATTACATGAAATCGATTAAACTAATTTACTTCCATCATAGATGCAAGAGAAGATTTAGGGCCCATTTGGCCATAAAAAAAGTTCACTTTTCCTGATTT
>NW_017692142.1:0-779 GCF_001879085.1 Nicotiana attenuata | reverse complement strand
GCATATCCTATGAAAACACAATCAACGGTTTTCGGTCCTATTTTTACCCTTTTGGGTTTAGGAACTTGCACTTTTGCCAAACACCCCCACACTTTAAAATAATTCAAGTTGGGCTTCCTTCCTTTCCATTTTTCATATGGAATGGATTGTATTTTGCTATGGGGTACTCGATTTAGTATTCGGCTAGCCGTAAGAATGGCTTCCCCCCACAAGTTCTGTGGCAAACCAGAACTTATCAATAATGCGTTCATCATCTCTTTTAATGAACGATTCTTTCTTTCTGCAATTCCATTGGATTGGGGCGTGTAAGGGGCCGTTGTTTGATGAATAATTCCATATTCTAAATATATTTGTTCAAAAGGAGATTCATATTCACCACCCCTATCACTTCTTATCATTTTGATTTTCTTATTAAGTTGCGTTTCAACTTTATTTTTGTATTGCTTGAATGCGTCTATTGCTTCATCTTTACTATTAAGTAAGTAAACATAGCAATATCGAGTACTATCGTCAATAAAAGTTATGAAATACTTTTTTCCACCGCGAGATGGTATTGACTTCATGTCACAAATATCTGTGTGAATTAAGTCTAAAGGATTTGAATTCCTTTCAACCGACTTATAAGGATGTTTAACATACTTAGATTCCACACATACTTGACATTTTGATTTGTCACATTCAAACTTGGGCAATACTTCCAAATTAATCATTTTCCATAAGGTTTTATAATTGACATGACCCAAACGTACATGCCATAATTCATTTGACTCAAGTAAGTA
>NW_017692141.1:5215-5497 GCF_001879085.1 Nicotiana attenuata | reverse complement strand
AGTTTTATGGCCGTAAAATGCCAAAAAATGTAGTTTGGTCATGGCGGGGCGGTGACACTTGTTTCTTAGGTCGTATTTGATGTCCCGGACGAATATTAGGTGATCCGGGACAGGATCCCTCCGGGCCAATGGCAGAAGGCGTGGTCCAAAGCACACGAAAATTTGGGACTCGCGCGGATTTCGAGTTTTATAGCCGTAACATGCCAAAAAATGTAATTTGGTCATGGCAGTGCGGTGACACTGGTTTCTTAGGTCGTATTTGATGTCCAGGATGAATATTAG
>NW_017692141.1:0-361 GCF_001879085.1 Nicotiana attenuata | reverse complement strand
CCCGGACGAATATTAGGCGATCCGGGACCGGATCCCTCCGGGCCCACGGCAGAAGGCGTGGTCCACAACACACGAAAGTTTGGGACTCACGCGAATTTCGAGTTTTATGGCCGTAAAATGCCTAAAAATGTAATTTTTTCAAGGCGGTGCGGTGACTCTGGTTTCTTAGGTCGTATTTGATGTCCAGGACGAATATTAAGCGATTCGGGACCGGATCCCTCCGGGCCCACGGTAGAAGGCGTGGTCCACAGCACACGAAAGATTGGGACTCACGCGAATTTCGAGTTTTATGGCCGTAAAATGCCAAAAAATGTAGTTTGGTCATGGCGGGGCGGTGACACTTGTTTCTTAGGTCGTATTT
>NW_017692140.1:0-5497 GCF_001879085.1 Nicotiana attenuata | reverse complement strand
AGTCACCCTTTTGCCAACATAGGGTCTTCAATCCCTAGTTGAGATTATGTTTAGACATAGGGTCTCCACTCCCTAGTCGCCTTTTGCCAACATAGGGTCCCCAGTCCCCTTGTCGCCTTTTGCCAACATAGGGTCTCCAATCCCTAGTTGAGATTATTTTTAGACATAGGGTCTCAATCCCCTAGTCGTCTTTTACCAACATAGGGTCTCAAATAGGGTCTCCATCCCCTAGTCGCCTTTTGCCAACATAGAGTCTCCACTCCCTAGTTGAGATTATTTTAGACATAGGGTCTCCTCTCCCTAGNCCCCACATTTCCTAGAGTAAAATGTAAGGAAACGGTTTTAAATTCCTGCTCCCATCATGACGTCAGCCTATCAGGGCATTAAATGCCGCAACTCAATAGCCACGCAAGATTCATTGTCAACACGACAATCAAGAAGCCCACGAACCACTATTGGTTCGGCCTTACCGCTTCCCATGTGGCTCCTATAAATACCCCAATCGCTTTGTGATTCACACATTTGTGACATCTTCAAATTTTTGGAGCCAAATCCATCTTCTCCTACATCATTCTTTCTTTTGTTCTTGGTTTCTTGCTTTCTTTCTCAGGAAACAAAAACTTTTAATCACCATAGCTAGAACCTCCAAGACAGTGCCTCAAAAAGAGGATGTTGCCTCTTCATCTCGAACATCAAAGGGTAAGCCCAAAGTGGCCCCTACTGTTGAACAGTGTACACCCATCGAGTTTGATATTGTGAACGATTGTTCCATCAAGAGACCTTCATCCACATCAGGTCGATGCGAACACATGTCCCGGTATATTAGCATTGTGAAGGATGTAGACAAATTGCGGGCGGACTGCCGATGGGAGAAGAAAGTGCTGGTTGAGATCCCCAGCCCTAATGAGATCATATCAGACCATAAGGCTTGTTTTCTTTATGTATATACATACTCATTCACCTTGGGCCCTGTCGACTCATCGAACACTTCTTCTCTGGCAATAGATCCGGTTATTCTCGACTTCTATCGTGAGTACCGGGTGACACTTGGCAAAATTTATCCCTCTTTCTGGAGGATAGTTTACATGCTTTGTTACTTTTCCAGCAAGTTCATGGGTACGACTTTTACCCTTGATCACCTGATTAGGCTATATAGCCCCCGTCTCTATCGAGGCCTGATCAAGCTTCACCCTCGATCTTCGAAACCTTTTTTCTTGAGTATTGACGGGCACAAGGATCGGGGGTGGATGAGATGGTTTGTTCGAGTAAGGACCTCGGACATTATTCCAGCCGAAAGGATGTCGTTCCCGGAGGAATGGAACAAGAAGCGTAAGTGCTTCTTCCTTGAACATGCTTTATTGTCTTCTTACTTTCTTCTCAAAAACATATCTTCCCTTTGTTCATGCAGTTGTCGTTTGGTATCCCGAAATTTTCCTGGACTTTTCGGGGTGGATTAAGGGATTAAATACTTCGTTCCCCTATCTCGAGCATTCTTAACCTGAGTTGGCTAAAACCCGGTGGGTGGCTAAGAATCATGGTAAGCTCTTTCTTGCTGCCTCTATCATGTTTTCATATCTTCCCCACACCCTCCGTAGTGATAAGTTTTTGAGCGCTATGCTTGTGCAGGCCTTGGCGATGGAGTGCTGATGAGACCGCCTCCTACCGGCGAGGAAGGGACCTCTAAGCCCGATAAGGATAAAAGGAGGAAAAAGGAGGCGGCTGTTGAATCCTCCGTATCAAAGAAGTCCAAATCTCGCAGGCCTCAAGCTGAGGCCGAGGTCTCGGCTTCAGCTTCCGGGGCGAGTTCCGATAATGAGGATGAGGATGATATAATACTTTGGTACAAAGGAAGAGGTCCGGCACGGATGTCCCCCAGGAGTCTGGGCCGAGGGCCGCTGAGTCAGGAATGACTGATTCGGCTCGAGCCCATGCTTCGGAGGCCCTCGAGGAGGGCGCGGATACGGTGCCTGAGTTCCCGACCGAACATGGCACAGTCCCTATCGAGGAACCCATTGCTGATGACTCCGAAAAACTCGAACCTGAAGCTATTCAGGGGCGAGAGGAGATCCTTAAGGAGCTTAATGCCCTGGGTGGCACCAATTTGGACCTTTCATACTCATCGGGGGAGATCAGGGATGCTCATGATCAGGATACTGCTTGTGCGGGGGCCTCTCATGGAGGGAGAAATGTGCTTGAAGACCTTCTTGCTGATTTTGATGATAGTATTGATCTCGAGTCTCACGATGCCCTCGGGGAGGCGGAGAGGCTTCATCAACAGGTGATACGCTTGGCATATCATTTGCGTTTCTAAATCATTACACTTGACCTTCTGTCTTTTCTGTGGTGTTGTAGTCCAAGAAGATGTACGATCATGCCTTCTCTAAGCTTCAAAATGAGCTTTCATGTTGTAGGAAGGAGGTGGAGAATCTCACCTCGGGGTTAAGGGAGCTGGAGACCTCTTCTGCCCGAGAGGAGGAGGAGCTAAGTGGGTTCCGGGCGAGATTGGAAGGAATGTGCCGAGAAAAAGACACCCTCGCCCAACAGGTAATACTGTATTTGCGAACTCGCCCTTTGTCTTTGTGAGCACCTAATTTTTGCCCCGCATGGAAATAACTCCTAAAAAAATAGACCAAAAATAATTTTAGGAGTTTTTCTTTATTTAGTTGCATTCCATGCATCTTTAACATTTTAAAAATCATAAGAAAAATCATAAAAATTTGTCAGATTTTTATTCCATGCCATCTTAGGTTTAATTTGCATTTAGGAATTTAATTTCATAATTTAATTGCATTCATTTAACAAAAATCCCAAAAAATTACTACAATAGTCATGTCCACATTTTAGATTTTAGTTATAAATTAATTAGTGTTAAATTAGTAAGATAAGTAAGATTAACTTTACAAAATAATTTAAGGTAGAGCCTAATTTAGGATTTTATTTAGCTTGTTTAGTTAATTCAATTAGAAATCAAAAGAAAAACAAAGAAAAGAAGTAGATTTGGGCTTTCAATTTTGTCTGGGCAAGCTTAATTTGAAACCCGAAAATCCCAAATTACCCAAGCCCATACAATCCAGCCCACTACCCAAATACCCATTCCCCTTTATTAAAACCCTACCTCCTACACTCTAGTATATAGACACATTAAAAGACCTAGAAAAAGGATCAGATTCCTACCCTTAAAAAACAGCGTCGTTCCTCTCTAAAAAGTTCCTCACTTCACTCAGCATAAAAGGGGATGAGAGAATCAGATCTTAAACACTAAGAAAAATCGGATCCCCTTCTCTGGCAAAAAACAAAAGAAATGAATGAAAGCTCGACCCAAAATTCCAATTACATTTAGCTTCAATTTGTGCGAGATTTTCAATACCAGGTCACTAAAACTCCTTTGCCCTGCCGCTAGTGAGCTGCTCATATTAACCTCTCTAGCAGAAATCACTATAAATGCAAACACAAGCTCTACTTCCCACCTGACTCTTTTTTCTTCTCTGGCACTCCTTCTTCTTAACCATTTCGGTTTTTTAAGCTTCTCTTATTCAGAGTGGTCAACACCTCACAAAACCTCGTTGAAGCCTTTCCTTTTTCATGTTCACAGGTTACCAAAAGGAGGAGTTGGACTCGGGGTTTTGTTTGTTTCTTTACTGCCTTCTCGCTGCTGAATCTATTGCTCGTTTGTTGCTGAAGCTCCATCTTAGATCATTTCAATCTTTTATTTGGCTTTCCATATTGATCTTTCACTTTAAATAGGTATGTTTCGAACACTGTTGTAACACCTCCTTTTTTACCACCCGCCGAGGGCGGTATATATAGGGGGTTTTTCCAATTAAACTGACATTATTCGAGATGGGATTATTTAGTTTATCAGAGTCGCCACTTGGAATAAATTATGGTGTCCCAAGTCAACAGTTTATTTAAATCCCAAATCGAGAAAGTTTCATTTTAAAAGAGTCTGCTAACCCGAAATTCTAGATAAGAAATTATGTTAACCCGAGAGAAGGTGTTAGGTATTCCAGGGTTCCGTGGTTCTAGCACGATCGCTTATTGGTTATTACATGGCTTAAATTGTTTAACTACTCATTTTTAGGACCTATGTACAATTATCTTCTTACCTATTTAAAATCACTTGAATTATTTATAATTAAAGAATTGAATTACGCGTACGTATACTCTTTTCTTTTGGCGCGTCAAAATCATGTCACGCGAACGTGTCCACGATTAATAACGCTTTTATTGATTTATTAAGAAAGTTTTGGTTGAAGTTGCGCGAACGCATCCCTCGAATCTTTTTAGAGTTAAATTTACAATTATGTTACGCGAACGTATACATAATCGCAATACTAATCTAAATCGGGCCTAAAGCAAACTACGGTTATTCAAATTAATAAGAGGTTTGTGAGGGCCGTGGAAAATTTTAATAATGGCACACCTCAATCTGAAAGAGTTATTACTAACTATACGAGGGCCATGTACTTAGGGGGTTTTGCTTATCATGGCACACCTCAAATTCACAAATTTTAATTAAGTTCATGAGGGCCATATGTTATGGGTTTTAAAACATGGCACACCTCAAATGGTGTTTCTTTTTAGAAAAAACTTATTCAATTAAGGTCACTTAGGATATTCTAATCATGAAAAAAAAGGGGTTTTTTAAATATTTTTAGGTGACAACGGGGGAATGGTCCAGAGACGGCCAGCTAACTGAATCAACTTGAGAGCTGAAAATTGGGCTCACGAATGGCCCAGAAATCAGAAGCCTAAGATACAATTGTGGGTCCGGTAGACAAACAGCACACGTTGGGCTTATATATTTAGGCGGACCCAGTTGTGCATTGGCACCGGCTGGGCCTATCCAACCTCTTTGCATTAGAAGTTTAACCAAAACTTGCCAAGGAAAAGAAAAGCAAGGAACATGGTTCACTTATTTTAAAAAAAAAATGAAACTTCAGAAATTAAAGCGATTCAAATTTGAAGGTCTCGTCATGCTACTATGATTTGCAAAAAATAACAAGGGCATGCATTTACACCATAATTCAGGAGAGGCGTTTTACAAATTATTAAACTATTGGGCTTAATACCCAGGCTCAACAGCCTAAATCTCTGATTTTACTTAAATAGATCTCAACTTGGGCCTGGCTGTAAACCTGGCCCAGTCGCAACTATGAAACACGTTCATCAAATGAACAATGGGTCTTAATTGAATAAGTTTTTTCTAAAAAGAAACACCATTTGAGGTGTGCCATGTTTTAAAACCCATAACATATGGCCCTCATGAACTTAATTAAAATTTGTGAATTTGAGGTGTGCCATGATAAGCAAAACCCCCTAAGTACATGGCCCTCGTATAGTTAGTAATAACTCTTTCAGATTGAGGTGTGCCATTATTAAAATTTTCCACGGCCCTCACAAACCTCTTATTAATTTGAATAACCGTAGTTTGCTTTAGGCCCGATTTAGATTAGTATTGCGATTATGTATACGTTCGCGTAACATAATTGTAAAT
>NW_017692139.1:0-5497 GCF_001879085.1 Nicotiana attenuata | reverse complement strand
AAGATCTTCAAGTTGTCCACAACGGTCATTTGACTTGGTTATAAGATCTTCAAGTTGTACCACAACGGTCAATTTGAACACCTCAAACATACCTATTTATCAAGTAGACACTTCAAGTGTCTGTTAAAGTAAATCAAATAGACACCCTGGTACAGCATACCAGATGCGTGAGTTACACTTGCTAAATGAGCCAATCAATGAACGACACGTGTAATTTGTAATTAAAACTTAACACAAATTAACCAAAAAAAACAAAATAAATTTAAAATGAAAAAACCCTTCCCCAGCGTCTCTTTCTCCTCCTCCCCCCCCCCCCACCTCCAACTTCATCTTCCTCAAACTCATCTTCTATATTTATAAAAGTTGTGGAAATTCGAATGACCCATTTATCAAAATTTTCGGGAAATTCGAAGGGGTATTGCTATTTGAGCCACTAACTTTAGAGCTAGAAAAACAGCTGGATCTTGCCGACAGACATATTGAAGCAATGCTCCCATTTTTTTGAATAATCAAGATACACNTCGGAGTGAATTCTTGTTAAGTGTGTGACGTGCGCTTCTTTAAAAGGGTTGATCCAACTTGAGTTAGCTACGTATCTATCCAACCTTTCCATTATTAAAGTTCTAGTCTTTTTCCTTTTATTGGTCCAAGTATATTTTGAGCCCTTATACCCTAAGTCGATAAGCCCACAAAAGTCTAGGCAGTTAAGGAATTTTGATACTCTAGGGTAATTTATTGGGAGGCCTCCGAACTTCTCATTTGCCTTAGTGACTTTGTTGAAGTCACCTGTGACTAGCCAGGGGCCCTTAAAACTGGTTGCTACTATTTTCAAATTTTTCCACATAATGGCTTTTTCTTCTATTAAGTTGCTAGCATAGATAACGGATAGTAGCCAAGGATTAGAATTATTTACCTTAATCATGGCATGAATTTCTTGATCAGTTGTTCCGATTTGATCCACCAGAATATCTCTCGCATTCCACATCACCATGCCTCCTGAATTGCCTTGAGCTGCTACCTGAGCCATGTGAGTGAATCCAAAGTCACTTATGAGAGCACTGTGATCCGCCATTTTTGTCTCCAAGAGTGCTACTAGAAATGGCCTGTTGTAGTCCAGCATAGACCTAAAAGTTCTTCTAAACTCCTTATTCCCCGCTCCCCTACAGTTCCATACGATCATACTCATTGGTCTAGATGGGGGTGGGGTCTTCTCCTCTGCCTGTGCATGGGGTGGGCTCGCCATGTTCATGTTGGCATACATCGTCGGAATCATTACTACTCTGTATTTGTAGATTGTTGGTGTTGTTAGCTCCCTTATATTGATCGAGCACTTCCTCAAATTCAGCGGGCAGCGTAAGATTACCCTTTTTTCTTTTCTTTCCTTGAACACCAGCGTTTTTGACGTGCGTAGCATGGCATACTCCACTCTTCGTGCTGTTGATGTTCCTTCCTCGTCGCCCTCCTCGTCCGTCTGTTTCATTGGGTGGTGGGGTGCAGTGGTGTTTCCCTGGTCTTGTTGCATGTTGGAGTAGTGCATGTGTGGTATTTGGTTCATGCTTAATGGTATTAGAGTGCTTGGGGTGTTCCTCTGTAGACGACTCCATGGGGATGGGTGAGCTCCCATGGCTGGGTGTGGTAGATTTGGTTGGGGCTGTGGGTTCATTAGGGTTAGCATTGGTGATTGGCTACATTGTCTAGCCCAATCCTTAGTCCCTCCGTTATAATTTGGGCTAGGTAACTCGGATTCTCTATTTGGATTATTATATCCCGGCCCTCTAGGTGTAGGTTCATGTTCAGTGAGAACCCTGTTAGGCCGTATTCCAGCCATGACAGTCGGATGTGGTTTGCAGCTAGTGGAGGAGTTGCATACACTATTGGATGGCCCTGTCCTAATGCTTGGTTGTTCATCTGCTGGGCTCGTTGGTGCTGATTGCGTGTCCACACATTCCTCTTGTGGTTCCTTTGATGCCTCCTGTAAAAATTGTTGGTGGGTAGTCTTGGCATCTTTGGTTAGTTCTTTTGGTTTTTGCCTAGGTTTTCCTTGTCTTGTTTTATGCTTTTGTTGTTACTGTGCAAGGGGCTTAAGTAGGATGGTTCATTTTGTCTTTGTTTTGCATGGTTTTCTAGTATAGGATGGACAAGGTTGTTAGAGTTTGTTGAGCTGACATTTCCTAGGGAGGTGTTTGGGTTTGTACTATGATTGTTGGTGGTGATGTGAGTTTTGGCTGCTGACCTTGGAGTATCCTTGGTGTTCTGTTTTTTGTTGTCAATAATAAATGCATTTTTGACAACTTCTTGGGTGAAGCAAAGGTCAACTTCCATTGAACCATCATCATTGGAGGTTATGTCATGTTGTTTAATGTTGCTATCCGTTGGATTTGTTGAAAAAGCATGTGTTTGTGTGGTTCCATTGTTTGGTCCATTGGGTTTTGCTGCAAGGGGTGGGTTTTCTGCAGCATTAAAGTTTCCAGGCCCTTGGTTATTGAAGGGTGGGGTTTGCCTCGTTGGTGGTGTGATATGATTCGATGGCTTTGAGCTAATAACCATTGGATTCTTTGGGTGGATCGTTGTGGTTGTGCTTCTTCTAGGGTGTCCATTTTGTCATTCATTAATGCATATAATTCCATGAATTGATTGCCATTGCTTTTGTCTGCATTTGTGCTTTTTTCCAGTAGGTTTTGTTGAGTTTCAGGTTTGTGGATCGTTTCCTGGATCTTCCTTCTAAATTCCTGTCTAGGATGGTGCGTTTGGCGGGAGTTTGTGGCCTGGAATGTATCGTGTAGCGACTGCTTCCCTTGCATTTTTTGTTCCTGCTTTGGTTGTTGTTGTGGAGGGGAGTTCTGCCTTACATTTGATCCTGCCTTGTCCTAGTTTTTCTATGGGTAACTATGGTCCAGTGATTAATTTCCTCTGTTAGGGATTCAATCCCATCATTTTTTTGGTGATTATCATTTGCGTCTTTAACCTTTGAGGGCTTTTGGTGCGGGCAGTTTGTTTGAGTGTATCCCAATCTGCCACATTGTGAGCAAAGCATGTTGAACCCTTCGTAGGCAATCCTTTGGTAGTGTCGTCCTATGATAACATGAGTTTTAAGGGGCTTTCTATGGGTGCTAGGATACATATTTGCCCCTAGTAGCTGAAGCAGTACATGCATCTATCCTTAGTAGCTTCCCTAGTTTTGTTCCTATTTTTTAAAGAATTTCATATTCATAGAATTCCGTTGGTAGTTCTGGTAGCCTGGCCCAGATGGCTGAGTAAGTTTGCGAGGCTGCTGAAGCTACGAACCTTGGTTCCCATTTTCGGACAGTGAGGAATTGGTTCCCAATGAACCATGGTCCTCCATGGAGTGCTTTGTCGTAGTTTTCTGGGTTCAGGAATTTAATTAGGTAGTAATCGTAGCCTAGGTCTATTAGTGTGATATTCTCCGTTGGTTTTCCCCTGCTATGTCTTGTACGGTTATGGAGCTGGTGGTTTTTGTGATTAGATCTTGGTCCATTTCCATGGTTAGGTCCTTGGGGCGTGTTTCTGCATCTGTAGGCTTGTTTTGGTCTATGTTCATTGAGAGTTTCATGTGTTCCCTTGGTTTCCTTGAGGTGTTCTTGCTAAGTTTACTGAATGAGGGACTCTTAGATTAGTAGGTCTTTTCCCTTTGTTCTAGAGAGAAGCAGGAGAGCTTCTCTTTCTAACTCATTGTTGCCGCCAAATTATTGGCTGTTGATGCCTTGTTTAAAGATAAATCATATAACACGGAAGTTGATTAAAAATACTTTAATATTAATTAATATTAAAACCCGCGGAATGCTTGAATAATACTTTAATTATATGAAATCGTAATTGGACTTGTTTGAACGCATTAGATCATACAAAAATAACATTTAGTTAATGTTGTTGATCTTATGTTAAATTTAAAACTTTCATTGAGTTTATTTTATCTAGCTTGGAACTTGATTCAAATGGACATGAGCATAAGGGCATTGATAAAAATGACTGATTGAAGTTAGGGGTGTCACTGGTTTGGTTCAGTCGGTTATTTTATAAAATTTGTACAATATTATTTTATTATGTGTAATCAAAATTAAACTTTTCGAAACTGTCTCAATCATGTCGGTTTCACTTCAGTATCAGTACGGTTTGGTTAATTTTCGGTAATTTTTTAAATGTCATGTAAAAGTCACTAGTACAAGTAGAACGCAATTACATACGTACTTTTATAGGACTTAGCAAAACTCTCTGGATATTTTTACTGTTTAAATAGTGATTAATGAAGAAAAATGTGAAATATGGCTAGAATATAGATCTATCAACTATTCTATAGCAACGTAAAAGAAACTAAGCAAATATACAGAAAATATAGATCACAAGAGTGGAATGATATTAACCAAGTTGGGATTCAAAAATAAAGTCTATAGAATATAAAACATTCAAAAAGATAAATCAAAATCATACGAAAGGTAACATATTCAATACATTATAGTTTGTTACTCATAATCGCTACAATACCTTGTGTCTTGCTAGTGAATATGCTGGAAATAATTTAGTTTCAATAGAAGTAGCATAATAGGTCTGGGAATTAAAATTTTGAGTTTAATTACTTGTTGGCTTGTAACAGTTTCATAATTCCAAGGGCCAAGAAAAAATTTAGTGCTCTATTATTTTTAAACTTAATGTATAAATATATTTTTCACATTGTAAATGTATTCGGTACGGTTCAATGTTTTTTTGATTTATTTTCATAAAATAAACAACCTACAATAATTAGTACGGTTATAGATTTATAAAATAACTTTACGATTTTATTAAAAGAAACCTAAAAATCGATTCAGTACGGTACAGTTCAGTCGGTTTAATCAATTTTAAATATCTATTGACACCCCTAATTGTAGCTAACTTGGAAAGCGGAATCCAATTTAAGAATATCAACAAAGAAATTAATTTGAATTTGCAACATCCACGATTTAAATTATAACATTTGACCACCCAACTATTCTTGCAAGGATATTCCCATTGACTTGTTCATCGAGCAAGGATCACAAACTCACATGTTATATCTTCTGTGTTATATTTTAAATCCATTTATTAGTGTTTTCTTAATTTTTACTATATAGAAATAAACCAAATGGACTTGTGTCATACCACCGCTCAGAAAACCTAAATAAGATTCATTCAAGCACTTCCCCCAATCCAGTAGAATAGAAATGAAAGAACTCAGATTTGATCAAGACAAAGTTAAGAATTTAGTGTTAATAAACATCATATATATTGAGTTAAGAATTTAGTGTTAATAAACATCATATATATTGCTATCTTTGTGTTGCATTTGAGATGGTACTGAATATTATTTTTAACAAAAGGAGAGCCACAGGTGCAAAGGCGATGAACAAACAGAAGGGGAACCTGAATAGGGAGACTTGAGCAAGGTTTGACGGCCACCACATATCCACAGGATCAACCAAGTATCTCCTCAACATCCCAGCCCATCCATACCCCCACTACGCTG
>NW_017692138.1:5207-5497 GCF_001879085.1 Nicotiana attenuata | reverse complement strand
TAGACACAGGGCCTCCATTCCCTAGTCACCTTTTTTCCAACATTAGGGCCCCAATCCCTAAGTTGAGATTTTAGACATAGGGCCTGCATTCCCTAGTTGCCTTTTTTGCCAACATTAGGGCACTAATCCCTAAGTTGAGATTTTTTAGATATAGGGCCTCCATTCCTTACTCGCCTTTTTGTCAACATTAGGGCTCCAATCCCTGAGTTAAGATTTTTTAGACGTAGGGCCTCCATTCCCTAGTCGCCTTTTTTCCAACATTAGGGCTCCAATCCCTAAGTTGAGATTTT
>NW_017692138.1:0-335 GCF_001879085.1 Nicotiana attenuata | reverse complement strand
ATCCCTAAGTTGAGATTTTTTAGATATAGGGCCTCCATTCCCTACTCGCCTTTTTGCCAACATTAGGGTTCCAATCCCTGAGTTAAGATTTTTTAGACGTAGGGCCTCCATTCCCTAGTCGCTTTTTGCCAACATTAGGTCTCCACTCCTAAGTTGAAATTTTAGACACAGGGCCTCCATTCCCTAGTCGCCTTTTTGCCAACATTAGGGCTCTAACCCTGAGTTGAGATTTTAGACACAGGGCCTCCATTCCCTAGTCACCTTTTTTCCAACATTAGGGCCCCAATCCCTAAGTTGAGATTTTAGACATAGGGCCTGCATTCCCTAGTTGCCTT
>NW_017692137.1:5161-5497 GCF_001879085.1 Nicotiana attenuata | reverse complement strand
GCCCTAACCTGGCAAAAGGCGACTAGGGAATGGAGGCCCTATGTCTAAAAATCTCAACTAGGGATTGGAGCACTATGCTGGCAAAAGGCGACAAGGAAATGGAGGCCCTACGTCTAAATCTCTCAACTAGGGATTGGAGCCCTATGCTAGAGAAAGGCGACTAGGGAATGGAGGCCCTATGTCTAAAAATCTCAACTAGGGATTGGAGCCCTATGCTAGAGAAAGGCGACTAGGGAATGGAGGCCCTATGTCTAAAAATCTCAACTAGGGATTGGAGCCCTATTCTGGCGAAAGGCGACTAGGGAATGGAGGCCCTATGTCTAAAAATCTCAACTA
>NW_017692137.1:0-254 GCF_001879085.1 Nicotiana attenuata | reverse complement strand
CTGGCGAAAGACGACTAGGGAATGGAGGCCCTATGTCTAAAAATCTCAACTAGCGATTGGATCCCTATGCTGGAGAAAGGCGACAAGGAAATGGAGGCCCTACGTCTAAATCTCTCAACTAGGGATTGGAGCCCTATGTTTGCGAAAGGCGACTAGGGAATGGTGGCCCTATGTCTAAAAATATCAACTAGGGATTGGAGCCCTAACCTGGCAAAAGGCGACTAGGGAATGGAGGCCCTATGTCTAAAAATCTC
>NW_017692136.1:5163-5498 GCF_001879085.1 Nicotiana attenuata | reverse complement strand
GAGTGCGACCCTATGTTGGAAAGTCATCGAGTTATGCCTCCATCAACTAGGGAGTGGGACCCTATGCTGGAAAGTCATCAGGTTATGCTGGCATCAACTAGGAAGAGGGACCCTATGCTGGAAAGTCATCAGGTTATACTGGCATCAACTAGGGAGTGGGACCCTATGCTGGAAAGTTATCAGGTTATGATGGCATCTACTAGGGAGAGGGACCCTATGCTGGAAAGTCATTAGATTATACTGGTATCAACTAGAGAGTGAGACCTTATGCTGTAATGTCATCAGGTTATGCTGGCATCAACTAGGGTAAGGGACCCTATGCTGGAAAGTCATCA
>NW_017692136.1:0-298 GCF_001879085.1 Nicotiana attenuata | reverse complement strand
TATGCTTGCATCAATTAGGGAGTGCGACTCTTTGTTGAAAAGTCATCAGGTTATGCTGGCATTAGCTAGGGTGTGGTACCCTATGCTGGAAAGTCATCAGGTTATGCTGGCATCAACTAGGGAGTGAGGCCCTATGCTGGAAAGTCATCAGGTTATGCGGGCATCAACTAGAATGTAGGACCCTATGTTGGAAAGTCATCGAGTTAGGCCTCCATCAACTAGGGAGTGGGACCCTATGCTGGAAAGTCATCAGGTTATGCTGGCATCAACTAGGAAGAGGGACCCTATGCTGGAAAGT
>NW_017692135.1:5267-5498 GCF_001879085.1 Nicotiana attenuata | reverse complement strand
GGATCTCCCGGCACAAAAACCGTGGAGCTTTTTTTTTTTTTCCAAAATCCCAGAACAAAACCGAGGATCTCCCGGCACAAAAACCATGGAGCTTTTTCTTTCAAAATCCCGGCTAAAAAACCGAGGATCTCCCGGCCAAAAAACCGTGGAACCTTTTCTTTCCAAATCCCGGCCAAAAAATTGAGGAGCTTTTTCTTTCCAAATCCCGGCCAAAAAACCGAGGATCTCCCG
>NW_017692135.1:0-711 GCF_001879085.1 Nicotiana attenuata | reverse complement strand
TGATTCCGTAACTAGTACAAAGAAAAGGTGGCAGGACCGGTTTCACAGAGTTCCGCCTGGTCAGAGTCGAAGAAATACCCAGCCTCAGCGAGTGCGTCAGGCCAATCTCGACTGACCATAGTGATTGATGCTTCCGAAGCAAAAACATTGGAAAAGAAAGAAAATCAAAGGCAAACGCAGAATAAAGTGAAAAGGTCAGAGCCCATACGGGCGAGTCATAATGAAATCCTGAAGGCTGAGCCCGGTCGGTTTGAAAAGACATTCACCCTCAAGGCAAACAAGCAGCAAAGTTCTCAACGGAAATGGGGCCAGGATCAAGCAATTGAGATGATCAAGGCCACAAAACCAACCACCGTTTCAAACTAACAAATTGTTCTTTGTTGAAAACAGGTTTAATTCAAAGCAACCGTGCAATAATTAGGTGCAGTCCAAAAAGAAATGAAATGCGCAAGCACTGAAACAGCTTTGCAGCAGGAAAACGACCAAAAAGGAAGTTTCCCCTCCCCAAGTTCTTTCATGTGTTTTGCTAAATAGAAGGAAAACATAAAAGAGGAAAATAAAAGAAGAAGAAAGAAGAAAGGAAATAAGATGAAAGTCCCAAAAGAAAAACAAATCATGGTAGCATAGGATCTCATTCCTTAAATATCCCGGCCAGAAAATCGAGGATCTCCCGGCCAAAAAATCGTGGAGCTTTTTCTTTCCAAATCCGAC
>NW_017692134.1:5252-5498 GCF_001879085.1 Nicotiana attenuata | reverse complement strand
TATTAGGCGATTCCAGGCCGGATCCATCCGGGCCCACGACGGAAGGCGTGGGCTATAGCACACGAAAATTTGGGACTCGCGCGGATTTTAAGTTTTATGGCCGTAAAATGGCAAGATATATAATTTGGTCAATGCAGGGCGGTGACAATGGTTTCTTAGGCTGTAATTGATGTCCAGGACAAATATTAGGAGATTAAGGGCCGGATCCATCCGGGCCCACGGCTGAAGGCGTGGGCTATAGCACAC
>NW_017692134.1:0-219 GCF_001879085.1 Nicotiana attenuata | reverse complement strand
GCCCACGGAGGAAGGCGTGGGCTATAGCACACAAAAATTTGGGACTCGCGCGGATTTCCAATTTTATTGCCGTAAAATGCCAACAAATGTAATTTGATCATGGCGGTGTGGTGACAATGGTTTCTTAAGCCGTGTTTGATGTCCAGGACAAATATTAGGCGATTCCAGGCCGGATCCATCCGGGCCCACGACGGAAGGCGTGGGCTATAGCACACGAAA
>NW_017692133.1:5260-5498 GCF_001879085.1 Nicotiana attenuata | reverse complement strand
CCGCCTCGGAGAACATAGGCATTTATTTTCAAGTTTTTAGTCAATCAGGAGCTCGCCTGGAGAACAGAGGCATTTATTTTCTAGTTTTTAGCAATCAGGAGCCCACCTGGAGAACCGAGGCATTTATTTTATGTTTTAGCAATTAGGAGCCCGCCTGGAGAACAGAGGCATTTATTTTCAAGTTTTTAGCAATCAGGAGCTCGCCTGGAGAACCGAGGCCTTTATTTTATGTTTTAGC
>NW_017692133.1:0-288 GCF_001879085.1 Nicotiana attenuata | reverse complement strand
AGAACAGAGGCATTTATTTTCAAGTTTTTTGCAATCAGGAGCCCGCCTGGAGAACAGAGGCCTTTATTCTCATGGTTTTAGTAATCTGGAGCCCTCCTGGAGAACAGAGGCTTTTATTTTCAGGTTTTTAGCAATCAGGAGCCCGCCTAGAGAACAGAGACATTTAGTTTATGTTTTTAGCAATCACTAGCCCTCCTAGAGAACAGAGGCCTTTATTTTCAAGTTTTTAGCAATCAAGAGCCCGCCTGGAGAACAGAGGCATTTATTTCAAGTTTTTAGCAATCAGGA
>NW_017692132.1:4991-5499 GCF_001879085.1 Nicotiana attenuata | reverse complement strand
AAATTCATCAGACTAGGTTTTCTATCTTAGGAGAAAGATTCATCAGACTAAGATTTAGATCCTAGGAGAAAATTCATCAGACTAGGTTTTTTATCTAAGATCAGACTAGGTCCCCTTTTCTTTGTTATCTTAGGAGAAAAATTCATCAGACTAAGATTTTGATCCTAGGAGAAAGTTCATCAGACTAGGTTTCCTATCTTAGGAGAACAATTCACCAGACTAAGATTTAGATCTTAGGAGAAAATTCATCAAACTAGGTTGTCTATCTTAGGAGAACAATTCATCAGACTAAGATTTAGATCCTAGGAGAAAGTTCATCAGACTAGGTTTTCCATCTTAGGAGAACAATTCATCAGACTAAGATTTAGATCCTAGGAGAAAATTCATCAGACTAGGTTTTCTATCTTAGGAGAAAGATTCATCAGACTAAGATTTAGATCCTAGGTGAAAATTTCATTCAGACTAGGTTTCTATATTAGGAGAAAGATTTCATTCAGACTAAGATTTA
>NW_017692132.1:0-809 GCF_001879085.1 Nicotiana attenuata | reverse complement strand
GTATTCCCTTGTTCTCCAGGTGGGTGCCTGATTGCAACAAAATAAACAAATAAAGAAAATTTTCTGCCCCAGTTTGGTGACTGGGTACAGCATCTTATCAAATATTAAAAATATAAAGCTAAAATTTGAATTGCACTTCCCTCGTTCTTCAGGTGGGCTCCTGACTGCTAAAACTTGAAAAGCATTCCCTTGTTCTCCAGGTGGGCTCCTGACTGCAACAAAATAAACAAAGAAAATTTTCTACCCCAGTTTGCACTAGGAAGATTTGGGAGTTGTTAGCAAAATATAGATCACCTAAGCTATTGATGCAATGATAAGAGTGAAACTAAAGACTTGATTGGAATGTACATCTCTTGTGAGCAAAACTAAGGACATTTGACTAGCAAATTCATCAGACTAGTACTTCTATCTTAGGAGAAAAATTCATCAGACTAAGATGTTGGTCCTAGGAGAAGATTCATCAGACTAGGTCGACGTTATCTTAGGAGAAAGATTCATCAGACTAAGATTGTGATCCTAGCAGAAGATTCATCAGACTAGGTTTTCTATCTTAGGATAATGATTCATCAGACTAAGATTTTGATCCTAGGAGAAAATTCATCAGACTAGGTTTTCTATCTTAGGAGAAAGATTCATCAGACTAAGATTTAGATCCTAGGAGAAAATTCATCAGACTAGGTTTTCTATATTAGGAGAAAATTTCATCAGACTAAGATTTAGATCCTAGGAGAAAATTCATCAGACTAGGTCCTTATGTTATCTTAGGAGAAAAGTTCATCAGACTAAGATTTTGATCCTAGGTAGAAAAT
>NW_017692131.1:5162-5499 GCF_001879085.1 Nicotiana attenuata | reverse complement strand
CAGGGATTGGAGACCTAATGTTGGTAAAAGGCGACTAGGGAATGGAGGCCCTACGTCTAAAATCTCAACTCAGGGATTGGAGCCCTAATGTTGGTAAAAGGAGGCCCTATGTCTAAAAACTGAACTCAGGGATATGAGCCCTAATGTTGGTATAAGGCGACTAGGGAATAAAGGCCCTATGTCTAACAACTCAACTTAGGGATTGGAGCCCTAATGTTGGTAAAAAGGGGACTAGGGAATGGAGGCCCTATGTCTAAAATCCCAACTCAGGGATTGGAGCCCTAGGATTGGTAAAAGGCGACTAGGGAATGGAGGCCCTATGTCTAAAAACTCAACT
>NW_017692131.1:0-287 GCF_001879085.1 Nicotiana attenuata | reverse complement strand
TCTCCAGGCGGGCTCCTGATTGCTAAAAACTTGAAATAAATGCCTCTGTTCTCCAGGCGGGCTCCTGATTGCTAAAAACTTGAAATAAATGCCTCTGTTCTCCAGGCGGGCTACTGATTGCTAAAAACTTGAAAATAAAAGCATCTGTTCTCCAGGCGGGCTCCTGATTGCTAAAAACCTTAAATAAATGACTGTTCTCCAGGCGGGCTCCTGATTGCTAAAAACTTGAAAATAAATGCCTCTGTTCTTCAGGCAGGATCCTGATTGCTAAAAACTTAAAATAAATG
>NW_017692130.1:5006-5499 GCF_001879085.1 Nicotiana attenuata | reverse complement strand
TAGGGTGTGAGACCCTATGTTGGAAAGTCATCAAGTTACGGTGGATTCAACTACGGAGTGGGACCCTATGTTGCAAAGTAATCAAGTTATGCTGGCATCAAATAGGGAGTGAGACCTTATGTTGGAAAAGTCATCAGGTTATGCTGCCATCAACTAGGGAGTGGGACGCTATGTTGGAAAAGTCATCAGGTTATGTTGACATCAACTGGCAAGTAGGACCTATGTTTGAAAAGTCAACAGGTTATGATGGCATCAAATAGGGAGTGGGAACCTATGCTGGAAAAGTTATCAGGTTATGCTGGCATCAACTAGGGAGTGATACACTATGTTGCAAAATTCATCAGTTTATGCTGGCATCAACTAGGGAGTGGGACCATAAGTTGGAAAAGTCATCAGGTTATGCTGGTATCAAATACGAAGTGGGATGCTATGTTGGAAAAGTCATCAGGTTATGCTGGCAACAACTAGTGAGTGAGACCCTATGTTGGAAAGT
>NW_017692130.1:0-284 GCF_001879085.1 Nicotiana attenuata | reverse complement strand
CCTATGTTGGAAAGTCATTAGTCGTACATTAGCATCAACTAGGGAATGGGACCCTATGTTGGAAAAGTTATCAGGTTACGGTGGCATTAACTAGGGAGTGGGACCCTATGTTGGAAAAGTCATTAGCTTATGCTGGCATCAACTAGGGTGTGAGACCCTATATTGGAAAGTCATCAGGTCACGCTGACATCAACTAGGGAGTGGGACCCTGTGTTGGAAAGTCATCAGGTTATTCGGGCATCAAATAGAGTGGGACCCTATGTTGGAAAAATCATCAGGTTATG
>NW_017692129.1:4782-5499 GCF_001879085.1 Nicotiana attenuata | reverse complement strand
ATGGAAAACTCGCCCCGCAAGGCAATCAAGCATTTGATCGAGAAATGGCAAGGGGAAATGATCCTTGCGAGTCACCTTGTTGAGTTTTCGGTAGTCCATACAAACTCTCCACCCGGCAATGGTTCGAGTGGGAGTAAGCTCATTGTTGTCATTGGTCACCACCTTCATCCCTCCTTTCTTTGGCACACATTGGACCGGGGAAGTCCATGAGCTATCGGAGATTGGATAAACAACACCGGCGTCAAGCCACTTGATAACCTCTTTCTTTACCACTTCTTGCATCGCTTCATTTAGCCTCCTTTGATGTTCAAGTGAAGGCCTTGCATCCTCCTCCAAGATGATTTTATGCATGCAAAATGCGGGGCTTATCCCCCAAATGTCCGCCAGAGTCCATCCTATTGCCCTTTTTCGCCTTTGAAGCACCTCCAAAGTGGCCTCAACCTGCAAGTTAGTAAGGCAAGAAGAAAGAATAACTGGAAGAGTTGAATTAGAGCCCAAAAATTCATACCTGAGGTGTGGAGGACGTGGCTTCAACTCCAACACCGGTGGCTCCTCAATTGATGATTTTGTTGGTGGAGTTTTCCGGTTTTCAAGATCCAAAGATAACTTCCTAGGCTCATTTGAATATGAACCCATACCATGCAATGCACTCACGCACTCCACTCTACTAGCATCATCATCGACATCCATGTTAAGAAGCACGGCCTCAAGAGGATC
>NW_017692129.1:0-235 GCF_001879085.1 Nicotiana attenuata | reverse complement strand
GCCTTGTCTACCTCAATCCCATGCTTAGAAATCTTGTGACCCAACACTATACCTTCTTCGACCATAAAATGGCATTTTTCCCAATTGAGAACGAGGTTAGTTTCTTCACATCGGGCGAAGACTCTATCCAAATTTACCAAGCATTCTTCAAAAGAGTCACCAACCACACTAAAGTCATCCATAAAGACCTCCAATATGTCTTCCACCATGTCGGTGAAAATAGCCATCATGCAAC
>NW_017692128.1:4041-5499 GCF_001879085.1 Nicotiana attenuata | reverse complement strand
AGGAGAACTCGGGTTTATGACATTTGAGCGGACAACTCTATCCCTTTTGGGAATTTGGGTTTTGAGATTTAGAAGAGTCGCCACCTAATGATTAAGTGCATTAGGACACTAAGAAAGAAATGAAGAGAAGAAGAAGAACCAGAGAATGGGTAAGGGCTTGAAATTATCTCGGGGGGAAGGTGTTAGGCACCCCCCAAGATGCACTAGTGTGGTTCCCGGCCATGCTACAATTGTGACTTTAAATATAAACAACAAATAAACATACAAGACAATTCTCACATAACGATTGCAAGTAGGGGAAGTATAAAAGTTAAATAAACGAGCTGAAATTTGGGACTAGGCAATTTCATAATTTATTTAAAGAATATATGAGTGCAGAAGAATGGGAGTCAAATAATCGATACAAATAATCAGGCAAAGGGATGAAATGGGGAGATAATTTGGGAGAGAAAAAAAAGTACTTAGGACATTTAAAGAGATTTTTTTTTTTAAAAATGATTAAAGCAAAGGGCAAGGTTTAAAAGAACCGAAAAGGTAAATAAAACTACTAACATTAGGTTTGCCTAGCGAGTGCAATTTTAGGTGCCATCACGGTCCCGATGGTGGGAATTTCGGGTCGTGACACAACTCCACTAGAACAATGAGCCAAAATATATCAATTACAAGACTGTAATTCAATACTCTCTAGTACTCCTACTACGACTATTTCTAAAAATGATTGTCTCATTATTTCTCATTGAAGACAAATTTAATTATTTTTTACTTACTTTACCCTTAGTAGTTAAACATTTTTTGAATTACTACAAATACCACAAGTATGGGTGATACTATGTATTGTACTTCAAATACCAATAAGACAAAAATAAGGGCAAAAATAGTTAAAAATACCTCCTAATTATTATTTTCTTAAGAAACTTGTAAAATAAAAACACAACATATAATTTGAGGCGGAGGGAGTAATCTATCTATATCTATACTATATTAAAAGCACGACTGTAACGACCCGATCGTTCGTTCCGAAAGTCATAGCCCCCTTTTCCCTTTCTGCTTCTTTATGTGCTGTTCAGCTATGTTGAGTTGTATCGAGTCGGTAGGTTTGGGTCCAGAGTAGTTTTGGAGTGAAATGAGCACTTAGTCTCTTAGTTAGAAAGCTAAGTTAGAAAAGTCAACCGGAAATTGACTTATGAGTAAAAGAATTCAGATTTGAATTTTTATGATTCGATTAGCTTTGTTGGGTGATGTTAGACTTAGGAGTGTCCGGAATATAATTTGGAGGTCTGTGGTAGAACTAGGCTTGAATTGGCGAAAGTTGGAAGTTTAGAAGTTCTTAGGCTTGAATTCGAGGTTTATATGGTGTTGTTTTGGGTATTTCGGAGGTTCGACTAAGTTCGGGTAGTGATATATGACTTGTTGGAATTATTGGTTGAGGTCGCGAGGGCCTCGGGTGAGTTTCGGATA
>NW_017692128.1:0-584 GCF_001879085.1 Nicotiana attenuata | reverse complement strand
TAAAAATATTGAAACCAATTTTACAATTATAGAAATGCTATTAATCTTAAAATAGGCTAAAATTGCAATTGTATGCAATTTAGCTTTTAAAAATACCAGATAATTTGTAAAAATATACAAAAATCACCTTAACTATATTTTGGTATAAATATGAGAATAAAATAAATTATTCACAAAAATTGATAGTTTTGGGAATAATTACTGGCTTTTGTACTGCTAAAATGGATAATAAATTGATTCTAAAATCTTTTAAAAATTAGGAAAAAAATACCAAAACACTTGGGCATGCTTATATAGCATGTTCAGGTTGAGAAGGATGGTCAGAGCCTGATAGGCTGCGGGAACGGGAGCGGGATTGCTCCTGCCGAGACGGCCGTTGCTAGCCGGTGTACCTGCAAATGAATTATACCAACATATATTGTGCGTGAATTTAAACGTAATGCAAGTTCCCGTTGGACCATGAATGCTGTCTTTGGACGGTTAGGATGACGTCCTCGGACCATGGTGTCCTGGGCCATGAAACACATAATAAAGGATTCGCAGGCTATGAAATGATGCTCTCGGGCTATGAGAATGATGCCTCC
>NW_017692127.1:4208-5499 GCF_001879085.1 Nicotiana attenuata | reverse complement strand
TGCTGGAATCCACTAGGGAGTGTGACCCAATGGTTGAAAGTCATCAAGTTATGCTGGCATCAACTAGGGAGTGGGACCATATGTTGAAAAGTTATAACGTTATGCGGGCACCTACTAGGGAGAAGGACCCTATGTTGGAAAGTTATCAGGTTATGCTGGCATCAACTAGGGAGTGGGACCCTATGTTAGAAAGTCATTAGGTTAGGCTGGCATCAACTAGGAAGTGGGACCTATGTTGGAAAAATATCAGGTTATGCTGGCATCGAGTAGGGAGTGGAACCCTATGTTGGAAAGTCATCAGGTTATGCTTGCATCAACTAAGAAGTGGGATCCTATGTTGAAAAGTCAAAAGGTTATGAGGGCACCAACTTGGGAGTTAAACCCTATGTTGGAAAGTAATCAGGTTATGCTGACATCAACTAGGGAGTGGGACCCTATGTTGGAAAGTCATCAGGTTATGCTGGCATCAACTAGGGAATGGGACCCTATGTTAGAAAGATATCAGGTTATACTTGCATCAACCCGAGAGTGGGACCCTTTGTTGGATAGTCATCACGTTATGCTTGCATCCACTAGGGAGTGGTGACCATATGTTGGAAAATCCTCAGGTTATGCTAGCATACACTAGGGAGTGGTGACCTTATGTTGGAAAATCATTAGCTTATGCTAGCAAAAACTAGGAAGTGGCACCTATGTTGGAAAGTTATCAGGTTATGCTGGCATCAACTGGGGAGTGGGAACCTATGTTGAAAGTCATCAGGATATGCTGGCATCAATTGGTGAGTGGAGCCCTATATTGGAAGGTCATCAAGTTATGCTGGCATCAACTAACGAGTGATACCCTTTGTTTGAAAGTCGTCAGGTTATGTTGGCATCAAACTAGGAAGTGGGACCCTAAGTTGCAAAGTCATCATGTTATGCTGGAATCAAATAGAGAGTTAGACTTTCTGTTGGAAACTCATAAGGATATGCTGGCATCAATTAGAAAGTGGGACCCTATATTGGAAGGTCATCAGGTTATGCTGGTATCAACGAGGGAGTGAGACCCTATGTTGGAAAGTCATCGGTTTATGCTGGCATCAACTAGGGAGTGGGACCCTATGTTTGAAAGTCATCAGGTTATGCGGGCACCAACTAGGGAGTGGGACCCTATATTGGAAAGTTATCAGGTTATACTGGCATCAACTAGGGAGGGGCACCCTATGTTGGAAAGTCATTAGGTTAGACTCTCATCAAGTAGGAAGTGGGACCCTTTGTTAGAAAGTCATCAGGTTATGCTGGCATCAACTAG
>NW_017692127.1:0-554 GCF_001879085.1 Nicotiana attenuata | reverse complement strand
GCATCAACTAGGAAGTGGGACCCTATGTTGGAAAGTCATCAGGTTATGCTGGCGTCAACTAGGGAGTGGGACCCTATGTTAGAATGACATCAGGTTATGCTTGCATCAACCCGGGAGTGGGACCCTATGTTGGAAAGTCATCACGTTATGCTTGCATCAGCTAGGGTGTGGTGACCGTATGTTGGAAAATCATCAGCTTATGCTAGCATCAACTAGGAAGTGGCACCCTATGTTGGAAAGTCGTCAGGTTATGCTGGCATCAACTAGGGAGTAGGACCATATGTAGGAAAGTCATCACAATATGCTGGCATCAACTAGGGAGTGGAACCCTATATTGAAGTTCATCAGGTTATGCTGGCATCAACTAGGAAGTGGGATCCTATGTTGGAAAGTCATCAGGTTATGCTGGAATGAAATAGGGAGTTAGACTCAATGTTGGAAAGTCATCAGGATATGTTGGCATCAATTAGGAAGTGGGACCCTATATTGGAAAGTCATCAGGTTATGCTGGCATCAACTAGGGAGTGAGACCCTATGTTGGAAAGTCATCAGTT
>NW_017692126.1:4511-5499 GCF_001879085.1 Nicotiana attenuata | reverse complement strand
ATACCAAGACCACGGCAAGTCCGAAGAAGGGATCTCGCCAATCACCGCTGAACTGGACAGCCTACTATGGTGGGGAAGCTGCGCCTGCCTATCTATTAGGACCTGCAACACGACATGCAGTGTCCACAAATAAAAGGACGTCAGTACGAATAAAGTACTGAGTATGTAAGGCAGGGAACCATAAGTACGAACAACAATGTAAGCAGGGATAGATAATAAACAACCTGTAACATCTGGGTACCTCTGAGGGCTACTGACATGAAATGTGTGATACATATGTATATATACATAAACTTTTAAAAACATTTGCCTCTGTGGGCATCATCATCATCATATCATACCCGGCCATAATAGGCTCGGTAAAAACGTACCCGGCCATCATAAGGCTCGGTAAAAACGTACCCGGCCATCATAAGGCTCGGTAAAATCGTACCCAGCCACCATAAGGCTCGGTAAAATCGTACCCAGCCACGTGGAGCTCGGTAAAACCCAACTGATCAGTGGTTGCACAATAGGTGCCATATCCGGCCGTCTATAGCGCGGCTCGGTAGAGTAAAATAGATACTTATATATAATGCATGCTCGACTCATGGACTCACATTCTAAACCTTTCGGAGTGATGTAAGGTCGGTATCCTGTGTACATGTTATTAGGACTAACTCTTCACCATGAACCTTATAAGAATCAGGAAGTACCAATAACATTGATAACATAAGAATAAGAGAAGCAACATAAACATCAATTGTTCCATAAGAGGGGAAACAATGTAAGTACTGCTAGCTTCTAAGAGTAGAGTATCTTTGGAAGCTCGTTCATTACATTATGTACAATCGGAGTCGTGCAAAAGAAGGAAAGGGATAGCCTCACATACCTTGTATATACTGCCCCAATCTCAAGCTATGTAATTTTCACGACTCCTTAGTCTACAATAAGAGAAACGATACTATAGTTATCATCCAAGCGTCATAACTATTATGTATCGACCACA
>NW_017692126.1:0-828 GCF_001879085.1 Nicotiana attenuata | reverse complement strand
GAGGGTCTAAATTAATAAAATCACGAACTCTTGTACTAACTGGTTTATCAGCAGCACTTGTATTCTGCCTCTGAGCCTGAGCAGCTACCAAGCTAGTCAATAACTGCAAAGCACTCCGCATATCCTGGTCTGTAGTGCCAGACGGAGGAACTGGAGGTGCTGGGTTCCTCCTAATATCCTCTGGAGGAGACGGAGTAGATGAGGTATGCAACGGCATCTCACTCTGAGCCTCACTTTGGCCCGCTCTGGCTTGGGGCACCTGACTGGTACCCTCTCCCGCAGTTGTATCAAGCCGTCTACTAATTGTTTGCTTCCTAGTCGAAGGCATCGCTGAAAGAAAACAAGGTGAATATTAAAGATGAACACTTACGACTCAACTCTACGCACGATCTAGATTCAGGAAGAAGGTAACAACCCTAGATGTCATGTAGCCTCCTGATTATAAATGTGGCGTGCTACACATCTATAATCAAGACTCCACTAGACACGGCTCATAGACAATCCCTAGGGCAGACTTGCTCTGATACCAAGTTTGTCACGACCCAAACTGGAGGGCCATGACTAGCACCCGGCCATACTTACCGAGCACCAACATACATTTTATCTAACCTTCATTATTATCTTTTAGGGCTGACGAGATCAATATAAATGGTAGACAAGGGTCGTGGACAACCAACAATAAAATATGATGGCATGAACATACATAACATGGGATGACTAGACAATCAAGAAACTATATATAAGGTACGAGCTACCACGCTACCATGAGAGACTATACAACAAAAACCAGCCGACAAGGCCTACCAAACTATACATGAGTCGACACCT
>NW_017692125.1:5067-5499 GCF_001879085.1 Nicotiana attenuata | reverse complement strand
ATTTTTAGACATAGGGCCTCCATTCCCTAGTCGCATTTTGCCGGCATAGGGCTCCAATCCCTAGTTGATATTTTTAGACATAAGGCCTCCATTCCATAGTCGCCTTTCTCCAGCATAGGGCTCTAATCCCTAGTTGAGATTTTTAGACATTGCGACTTCATTCGCTAGTGGCCTTTTGCCAGCATAGTGCTCCAATCCCTAGTTGAGATTTTTAGACATAGGGCTTCGATTCCCTAGTCGCTTTTCGCCAGCATAGGGCTCCAATCCCCAGTATAGATTTTTAGACATAGGGCCTCCATTCCCTAGTCGCCTTTCGCCAGCATAGGTCTCCAATCCCTAGTTGAGATTTTTAGACATAGGGACTTCATTCGCTAGTGGCCTTTTGCCAGCATAGTGCTTCAATCCCTAGTTGAGATTTTTAGACATAGGGCC
>NW_017692125.1:0-292 GCF_001879085.1 Nicotiana attenuata | reverse complement strand
AGTCGCCTTTTGCCAGCATAGGGCTCCAATCCCTAGTTGATATTTTTAGACATAGGGCCTCCATTCCCTAGTCGCCTTTCGCCAGCATAGGGCTCCAATCCCTAGTTGTGATTTTTAGACATAGGGCCTCAGTTCCCTAGTCGCCTTTTGCCAGCATAGGGCTCCAATCCCTAGTTGAGATTTTTAGACATCGCAGCCTCCATTCCCTAGTCGCCTTTTGCCAGCATAGGGCTGCAATCCCTAGTTGTGATTTTTAGACATAGGGCCTCAATTCCCTAGTCGCCTTTTGCCA
>NW_017692124.1:1356-5499 GCF_001879085.1 Nicotiana attenuata | reverse complement strand
AAAAAAAAAAAAAAAAAAAAAAATACTAACTAAAGTAGATCGGAGAAAGTATTACCTTAAAGCTCTATGTATAAATAAAACAAATTGAAGTTCAAGCAAATTAGTGCGGAGCGTTGAGTCTCACATAAAGATGTTTATCAAACGGGCTGGACCGGACTGGATATGGAAAAAAAAAATAGCTCGTCCCATTAGTGGGGTGGGCTGGTGTGTGCAGGGGTTCCGGGCTGGTAGTAGACTGGGATTTTCCGGGTTAAGTTGGGCCCGTCCGGGTTCGGGCTTACTGGGTCCGGATCGGGCGGGTTGATTTTTTTTTTTAGGGTATTATGTTTCCTTATTCAATGTATTGATACTTAAGTGTTTGCAAACTTTTAAATAATAATATAAGTATTTTAAGGCACAAAATTAAAGTTTAAAGTTTTAAATTTGAAATTTAAATTTTTGAATTTGAAAATTGATATTAAGGATCAAACTTCAAAGGCTTTCGTTTCATATTTTCATTGCATAATAATACTTCAAATTAACATGTCTAATAAACTAATATATTAAAATTAAATAAGTCTAATAAATTCATAATAACATAAATTGTCTCAAATCAACTTAAATATGAATTCATGGAGGACTCTCAAGACAACCCTTGATATGCCTCCTTAAAACAGTTGTGCCCTCCCACTTTCGACAAACATTTAAGACCCGACCACGGTTCTTGCACTCTACTTTGTGAACTTCTTTATTTTCTTGTACAACCTCAAAGTGTTCTCAAAGCGCACTCTAGAAGCACGAGGTATGATTTAACTTGAACCTAATAAAAATGATAACCACACTTCACTTGATAATTATAATTTTGTAGTGGCTACCGTGAATAATTGATAAAACTTGAAATTTTAATTAATTGAGAACTGAGAGCAATAAGCAATTCAAAAATCAATAGAAAATTGAGAGAGAATTACAGTAGAAGAAGAGAGTAAGTTGTGAGAAAAAATGAAGAAGATGTGGGCTATTTATAGTTTTCAAAAAGCTAAAAATATAATTTATTAATTATTAGGGGTGGGGGAGCTATTTTATTAAGGGGTAGGCCAAAATGGCTAAAAGTACAAAAATGAACGTTGTCCAACGGTCATTTTTTATTTTGACCGTTGGAAACGGTAAAAAAAGTATTGCCATCGGATATCGGGCTGGAACCTGGTAAAAACCCGTGAACGTGTTACCGGGCTAGCCAAATTTCGGTGCATTGGTAGCCAAAAATAGTCTGACCTCGTCCGGCACAACCTCCTACCCTATCCAACCCATCCCATCCCTTACCGTATCTGACTGATCCGGGCTAAATCAGGTCGAACGGGGTTGTCAGTGGGCTGCCCCGACCCGTTTAACACCCTTAGTCTCACACAAGAAAAATACTCCATTCATTCCAAAGAATGACATCATTTTTTTGGTAGTTCGTTTATAAAAATAATATTTTTATAATTTAAATTTTAAGATAATTCAGTTTGAGTTTTTTATTATATACTTAATAATAAGTTTTTATGTACACAAAATTTATATGTTTGAGATCTCATATTTTAAAAATCTTATAATCACACAAAAATAACATGACACATTTAAGATCGCAAATTAAAAATAAGTTCCTTAAACTTCACAGTGGTCAAACTATATCATACAAACTAACATGAAGAAACTAATATATATCAAATCAATAAGATATAACTTATTCGGGACAAGGTGGGTGTGACCCCCGTGGAGGATAAAATGCAGAAAGTAGGGTTTAGATGGTTTGGGTATGTGAAAAGGAGAGCCACAAATGCACTAGTAAGAAGGTGTGAAAGTTTGGCCTTGGTGGGTCCAAGAAGAGTAGAGGTGGGCCAACAAAGTATTAGGAGAGGTGATTAGGCAGGACATGACGCTGCTTTAGCTTACCGAGGACATGACCTTGATAGAAGGATATGGATGTCGAAAACTAGGATAGAATATTAGTAGGCAATCGTGCGTTTTCCTTGTCCATACTAGTAGTACTAGTGTTAATCTTGTACTTTTTTATTTTTTTTTGGATTTCTATAACTGCCTATTGTTTCTTTCACCTCAGTTTTATTGTTATCTTGTTGATGTTATTATCTGTTGATGGTGGGCTAGGAACTAATATTTTTAGCTATATTTCATACTCTAATTACTACACTTTATTCGTGTTTGAGCCTAATTGCTAGCATTTTGTATTTATTATGTGTTATACAAAGTGTAAGCCGTGATTTCGGGTTGAGAAGCAATTTTAGAGCACAAATGGATGATTTGGAACTTTAAAGTTAGTGTAAAAGCCCAAGAAATTAAATCGTAATTTTATTCGGGGGTTTGAGGACCAAGTCTGGACGTCAAAAAATAGAAGAAAAAATTGAAGCAAGAAAAATTATACTACCGCGCCGCGCCCGTGCGGCGCGACAGTGCAATTGGTGGCCTGCCTGACAAAAGTTGGGTATCTGAAAAGTCCCATAGGCGCAGCTCATGGTGCGTTGCGCCGGTGTATTTTTGTTGTCCAAATTTTTCACTTCGGCTTAAAAAGGGTAATTTTTCTGGACCTGCTCCTATATGGTGTAAATACACCAAAAATATAATTTTTATAGGACTTTGGATCTACAAAGGGATTGAAGAGCCCATAAGGCAAAGAAATATAAGAATTTATCAATATTTTAACCAACAATCGGTGCAATCTAGAAGTTTGTATTTACAAATCATTAACATCGATATTGCCTATGTCTTTGAACCTTTTTTAGATGACTTTTTTCATTGTTATGGAGTAGTTTACTGTAGGGTTTGACGGATATGGCATTTTTATTGCTATTTGTGGATTCAACTCTAGTTTAATTGCTTGAATACGTTATGGAGCTTTGAATTGATTGCAACTATATTCATCGGTTTATTTCATCAAAAGGGGAACATTTTGGTGATTAATTGTGCATTCTTTTGGTTGGTTTAATTCAGTAATTCTTTTAAGTAATCGAAAGAGCTTGTTGAGTTGTTGATAAAACAAAATTAGGAGAATATTCAAGAGATGTTTTAGTAACGACTTGTCCATTAATGTGCTCTTATCTTCACAGTGTTTCACATTAGTTTACTTTGTAGAGTTCAGATTTAATCGAGAGGGGAATCTTAACCTTACATTTAAACTAATCATCTAGTGATTCGTGAGAATCATTAGAACATTAGAAGTGAATTTAAACAGAGTTAGATTTTGAATAACTATCTTACATCTATCCGGTTGCTACCCTTATTTCTCATATTGCTTACAATCTGTTCTAAACTTTCTCACTCTATGTGATCCAATCTATCTAATTGTAGTCTTAATTTAGTTGTTAAGTGTAGTTAGTAATTACCTCAAATCAAAGTGTCAATCGTTCTGAATAGAAATAAACTATAATTTATTTGAATATTGTTTAAATTCAATCCTTGTGGAGACGATAATTTTACTATACTATATGTGACTAGCGAGCATAAATTTTCTTATGTTTTTCGCACTCGTCACCTGTTGCCACTGCTTCTTTTTTCACCCTTTTTTGAGCCGAGAACCTATCGAAAATAGCTTTTCTACCTTCTCAAGGTAGAGGTAAGGTCTGCGTACACACTACTCTTCCCAAATCTTACTTGTTAGATTACACTGAGTTTCTTCTTGTTGCTGTTATTGTTATAGTAATAATATGTAGCTTAATTTATCCTTTTTAATGGTTGTCTTTTGAGTAGGGCTAATAATTTGGCGTCCATGTTAGTTGTAAGATGTTGCTTCATAGAGAATCTACTGATCCAGTCTTCGTCTCCTTTTATGGTTTGTGATGACACGTCATATGTCTCTATTCCTAGCTAGAGTAACTCACTTCCTTAAAAGCAAATGTTGAACAATTTCCTTCTCCTACCACATATCATGAATGCGCCTATTCCGTAGCTCTTACTTGTCGTAACAAAATCAAAAAACTGTTAGAAGAATAAAAGAAACTGGAAAACAGTAAAGAATAAGAAATATTCCGAGTCCACAATTTGCTTGTGCGTCCTTAAGGAATTTTAACCCCCTCACAAGTTGCTAAGGTAATGGATTAAATCCTCCCATGATGAAACGGAATAAACCTTCCTGCAACAGTGGCAATACAAACTGCAGGATACCAACGAACT
>NW_017692124.1:0-484 GCF_001879085.1 Nicotiana attenuata | reverse complement strand
GGTCGTGTAAAGTTCATGATGTACATTAAGCTTCCCAACACACGAGCATACTCCAATTGAGACATACTTTCACCTTTATTCTTTATAAGATGATGATTTAAGTCAATTGGAGTTCTTGCACTTCTAAATTCCAAGTGTTTGAATTTTTCAAGTACCATTTTCATGTAATGTGATTGAGACAAAGCTAGACCCTGAGGAGTCCTCTGGATTTTAATTCCTAGAATTACATCGGCAACTCCTAAGTCTTTCATATCAAACTTACTAGCAAGCATACGCTTAGTATCTTGAATGTCAGCAATATCTTTGCTCATTATTAGCATATCATCAACATATAAGCAAACAATGAATATATGATTTGGAACGTTCTTAATGTAAACACATTTATCACATTCATTAATCTTAAAGCCATTTGACAACATTGTTTGGTCAAATTTCGCAAGCCATTGCTTGGGTGCTTGTTTTAGTCCATAAAGAGACTTAACAA
>NW_017692123.1:5193-5499 GCF_001879085.1 Nicotiana attenuata | reverse complement strand
TAGGGAATGTAGGCCCTATGTCTAAAATTTCAACTCACAGATTGGAGCCCTAATGTTGAAAAAAAGGCGACTAGGGAATGGAGGCCCTATGTCTAAAATCTCAATTTAGGGACCGGAGCCCTAATATTGGCAAAAAAGGCGACTAGGGAATGGAGGCCCTATGTCTAAAATCTAAACTTAGGGATTGGAGCCCTAATGGTTGCAAAAAGGCGACTAGGGTATGGAGGCCATGTGTCTAAGATCTCAACTTAGGGATGGAGCCCTAATGTTGGCAAAAGGCGACTAGGGAATGTAGGCTCTACCTCT
>NW_017692123.1:0-266 GCF_001879085.1 Nicotiana attenuata | reverse complement strand
TCTAAAATCTCAACTTAGGGATTGGAGCCCTAATGTTGGCAAAAAGGCGACTAGGGAATGGAGGCCCTATGTCTAAAATCTAAACTTAGGGATTGGAGCTCTAATATTGCCAAAAAGGCGACTATGGAATGGAGGCCCTATCTATAAAATTTCAAATCAGGGATTGGAGCCCTAATGTTGACAAAGGGCGACTAGGGAATGGAGGCCCTATGCCTAAAATCTCAACTTAGGGGTTGGAGCCCTAATGTTGGAAAAAGGCGACTAGG
>NW_017692122.1:5124-5499 GCF_001879085.1 Nicotiana attenuata | reverse complement strand
GTATTCCCTTGTTCTCCTGGTGGGCACCTGATTGCCAAAACATTGAACTGTATTCGCTCGTTCTCCAGGTGGGCGCCTGATTGCAAAAACTTGAATTGTATTCCTTTGTTCTCCAGGTGGGCGCCTGATTGCAAAAACTTGAACTGTATTCCTTTGTTCTCCAGGTGGGCGCCTGATTGCCGAAACTTGAATTGTATTCCCTTGTTCTCCAGGTGGGCGCCTGATTGCCAAAACTTAAACTGTATTCTTTTGTTTTCCTGGTGGCGCCTGATTGCCAAAACTTAAACTGTATTCTTTTGTTTTCCTGGTGGCGCCTGATTGCCGAAACTTGAACTGTATTCCCTTGTTCTCCAGGTGGGCGCCTGATTGCCAAAA
>NW_017692122.1:0-803 GCF_001879085.1 Nicotiana attenuata | reverse complement strand
TCCTGATTGCTAAAACTTGAAATAAATGCCTCTGTTCTCCAGGGGGCAGGCTCCTGATTGCCAAAACTTGAATTGTATTCCCTTATTCTCCAGGTGGGTGCCTGATTGCCAAAACTTGAACTGTATTCCCTCGTTCTCCAGGTGGGCGCCTGATTACCAAAACTTGAAGTGTATTCCCTTGTTCTCCAGGCGGGCGCCTGTTTGCCAAAACTTGAACTGTATTCCCTTATTCTCTAGGTGGGCGCCTGATTGCCAAAACTTGAACTGTATTCCCTTGTTCTCCAGGTGGGCGCCTGATTGCTGAGACTTGAACTGTATTCCCTTGTTCTCCAGGTGGGCGCCTGATTGCCGAAACTTGAACAGTATTCCCTTGTTCTCCGGGTGGGCGCCTGACTGCCAAAACTTGAGATGTACTCCCTTGTTCTCCAGGTGGGCGCCTGATTGCCAAAACTTGAACTGTATTCCCTTATTCTCCAGGTGGGCGCCTAATCGCCAAAACTTGGACTGTATTCCCTTGTTCTCCAGGTAGGCGCCTAATTGCCAAAAATATGAACTGTATTCCCTTATTCTCCAGGTGGGCGCCTGATTTTTAAAACTTGAGCTGTATTTCCTTGTTCTCCGGGTGGGCGCCTGCTGCCAATACTTGAAATGAGTTCCCTTGTTTCTCCAGGAAGGCGCCTGCTGTCATTTACTTGAACTGAATTCCCTTGTTTCTCCAGGTGGGCGCATGTTGCCAATACTTTGAATTGTATTCCCTTGTTTTCCAGGTGAGCGCCTGATTGCCAAAACTTGAACTGTATTCC
>NW_017692121.1:0-5499 GCF_001879085.1 Nicotiana attenuata | reverse complement strand
AGGTTTTTGATCGAAAGCGTGTTTGGTTGGAATGAGGTTCTTAGACTTGAATCTTTGATTAGTTCGGGTTTCCGGCGTTGTTTTAGGTGTTTTAAGGATTGGTACAAGTTCGAATAAGGTATTAGGTGGTATTGGTGCGTTTTTTGTTGAGGTCCCGGGGGCCTCGGGATGATTTCGGGTGGTTGACGGAAAATTTTGAAGTTGAATGAATTGCTGAAGGTTCTGTCATCTGGTATTTCCGCTTCTGCGGCTTGGGAAGCGCAGAAGCGGAGCCGCAGAAGCGGCTAGACCACCACAGGAGCGAAATTCGAGTGCTTCTTCAGTTTCCGCAGGTGCGGAAGTTTAACCGCAGAAGCGGTTACGCACCTGCGAGATGGTAGTCGCAGATGTGGTCCTTGGAATTCTGTTTGAAACCGCAGAAGCGGTAATGAATACGCATAAGCGGCAACCGCAGGTGCGGTGAAGGGCCGCAGAAGCGGAAATCTTGACTTTAATGAAGAATCGCAGAAGCGGCTCGTGGTCCGCAGAAGCGGGACCGCAGAAGCGGCCCCTTGTCCGCAGAAGCGGAAACCCCTGGACAGAAATAGAGATGTCGAGGGTTTGAGTTCATAAGTTGTAAAATCAATTGAGAGCTCGGTTTAAGGCGATTTTGAGTGGGATTTGAAGTTATGATCACTGGGTAACGTTTCTTTGGTCCCTTCTTGTTATATTTCATCATTTTATAGTTAAATACACCATTGGAATTCGAATTTAGGATCAAAAATTGGAAGAAACTTCATAGACCTAATTATTGAGTTTTGAGTGGGCAATTGACCTCCGATTTGGGAGATTTTTATATGGTTAGACTCCTGAAAGTACGAGGGTTCTGAAAATGCGAAAATTATTCGATTCCGGGGCGTTGGCCTGAAGGGCATTTTTGGTCATTTCACCTAATTTTATGTCGTAGCTTTGAATTTATTAGCCATACCAGGTGTTTGCGATGTTATTTACGTTGTGTAATTGAATTGAATAGATTTGAGCCATTTGGAGTCGGATACTCGTGGCAAGAGCGTGGTTTCTAGTTGATATTGAGCCGGTTCGAGGTAAGTGGCTTGTCTAACCTAGTGTGGGGGACCTTTCCCCTTAGGATTTGTTATTTGTTGATTTGAGTGCCTAGTATGCGAAGTGACGGGCGCGTACTTGAGCCAATTGTTGAAAAATCCGGTTTCCTTAAGATATTGAGATTGAGTTCCTTTCATATTTGCTTTATTCTACTTGCAATTATAACCTGTGCTAGATTAGGAAGCATGTTTAGTTGATTTAACTTGCCTAATTGCTTAAGTTGCCTTGACTGTACTACGTGAAGCATGCTAGGCCAGTACTACCTGTTGCTTGTCTTTTGTACTTCGTTTTCGTGTACCTTCTGGTTGTGATTGCGCATTTACATTGGGACTACGGATGTGGGATTCCGGTAGCTCCCCCCCCCCCCCCTTGTTTATTTACTTTGGGACTGCGGGTTCGATTCCCGATAGATCCCCCTGCACTTTTACTTTGGGACTGCGGGTTCGATTTCCGATAGATCCCCCTGCACTTTTACTTTGGGACTGCGGGTTTGATTCCCGATAGTTCCCCCTGCACTTTTATGGTTGGACTACGGGACGGTATCCCGGGAGATCCTTCGGATGTACACATATGATGGACTACGGGACGGTATCCCGGGAGATCTACTGGACAGTTGAGAAAAAAAGGGCTACAGGACGGTATCCTGGGAGACCCTCATTGTTATCATTGGTATTGAGCTGTGTTTACTCTGTGTTTATTCTGTAGTCATGTAATTGTTATAGCCTCGTTGACTTGTCTTATCTCACTGTTGTACTTATTATATCTGTCAGATTTTTATACTGTTAAATTATTATTATTGTTATATTTTGTCTCAATAGGGCCCTGACCTTCCTCGTCACTACCCAACCGAGGTTAGGCTTGGCACTTACTGAGTACCGCTGTGGTGAACTCATGCCCTTCCTGTGCATGTTTTTCATGTGCAGATCATTCAGGTACCTCCACTCAAGCGCACTATTAGTGAGGCAGGAGGACTACGGAGACTTCGAGGTAGATCTGCTGCGTCCGCAGACCGACGAGTCTCCCTCTTACTCTATCTTTAGTACTTAGTTTTCCTTCTTTCGGTTGTTAGAAATTCTGGAGTTCGGAACCTTTACTATACACTTCTGTAGCCTGTGTTGCCCGTGAGTTTCCGGGTTTTGGGAATTGTTTTAGACTTGTGATATTGAGTTGTACTTGCCAAGCGGCATTCAGTACAGTTTCCTTTAGATATTTGATTTGATTTTCTCTATTTTTCCGCAATTATTATATTTCTGCAAATGTTAGGCTTACCTGGTCATGGGGACCAGGTGCCGTCATGACATGTTCACGGTTGGTGAACTAGGGTCGTGACAAGTTGGTATCAGAGCTCTAGGTTCATAGGAGTCACGGAACACAGGCCGGTTTATTAGAATCTCGCTGATCGGTACGGAGACGTCTGTACTTATCTACGAGGGGCTATGTAACTGTTTAGGAAAAATCTTCGTTTCATTTGAATTCCTTGTCGTGCGATATTTTGACATCAATTCTAAACTTCTGACTTCTATTCTCTCACAGATGGACACGTGCCACTCGAGATGATCAGGCACCCGCGCCCCCTACTGTAGCCGTTAGAGGCCGGGGTCGGGGGAGAGGTCGAGGACGCGCACGTGGTGCAGCCAGAGCACCTGCTCGAGCTGCCGCCGAGGTACCACCAGCAGATCCAGCCGGAGCCCAGGCACCTGGCACACCTACTACTGCCACTACTACTCCAGCGCTCCAGGAGACTTTGGCTCAGTTCATGAGCATTTACACCACCTTGGCTCAGGCGGGGTTGCTTCCCCTTGCTGCAGCCACATCCCAGGCCGGGGGAGGAGCACAGACTCCTGCCGTCCGCACTCCTGAGCAGCGAGTGTAGGTTGAGCAAGCTCCCGAGATTATTTCGGCACCGCCTGCAGCACCAATTCAGCCCGAGGATGGGTCAGCTACTTCAGAGGACGAGCAGCGCAGGCTTGAGAGGTTCAAGAAGTATGATCCCCCAGTGTTAAGTGGATTAGCATCAGACGATGCCTTGGGATTTCTAGAGGAGTGTCATCGTATTCTTCGCACTATGGGCATAGTGGAGTCCAGCGGGGTTTCTTTCACTGCTTTTCAGCTTCGGGGAGCTGCCTATGATTGGTGGCGCACTTATGAGATAGACAGTCCAGTCGAGGCTGCTTCACTGACTTGGACCCAGTTCTCGGACATGTTTATGAGAGAGTTTGTTCCCCAGAGCCTCAGAGATTCATGGCGCGCAGAGTTTGAGCACTTGCGCCAGGGTGCTATGACAGTTTCAGAGTATGCCATCCGTTATACCAGGTTGGCCAGGCACGCACCGGCTTTGGTTGCTACAGTTCGAGAGAGAGTTCGCAGGTTCATTGAGGGCCTTATTCCGCCCATCAGGTCTAGCATGGCTCGAGAGTTGGAGATGGACATTCCTTATCAGTAGGTAGTGAGCATTGCTAGGAGGATTGAGGGTATGCTCGCCAGGGAGCGAGGAGAGAGGGAGGCCAAGAGGTCTCGAGAGTCGGGTCACTACTCTGGTGCCCGTACCCCATCAGCAGGTCGTTATGGTAGAGGTTATGCGGGTCGCCCTGTTCATTCAGCTCTTCCAGCAGCCGGCAGTACTCCAGCTCCGCCTACACCACAGGAGCCTTACTATGCACCTCCAGTTTCTAGCGCGCCTCCTGCGCGGGGTGTTTCCAGAGGTCAGTCCAGCAGGCCTAGTTCCAGCCAGTCATAGCCACCGCGCCCTCCTAGAGCTTGCTTCGAGTGTGGTGATACACGCCACATGGTTAGGGACTGCCCCAGACTAGGTAGGGGTGCATCTTCACAGACTACCCAGCCACAGCGTGCTCCTCAGAGTTCTCAGGCTATGGTCACAGCTCCCGCTGCTACCCCACCTGCCCAGCCAGCCAGGGGCGGAGGTAGGGGAGATAGAGGTCGCCCTCGAGAGAGGGCCGTGCCAGATATTATTGTATTCCTGCCCGCATTGAGGCTGTTGCCTCCAACTCCGTCATCACAGGTATTATACTGGTTTGTCATAGAGAGGCATCGGTTCTATTCGATCCAGGCTCTACTTACTCTTATGTGTCTACTTACTTTGCTCCGCATTTGGGTGTGCCTCGGGATTCTTTGAGTGCCCCCGTTTATGTTTCTACTCCTGTGGGAGATTCTCTTATTGTGGACCGCATTTATCGGTCATGTTTGGTTACTATTCATGGTTTTGAGACCAGAGCAGATTTATTGTTACTCGGTATGGTGGATTTTGACATTATTCTGGGCATGGATTGGTTATCGCCCCAGTTTGCTATTCTTGATTGTCACGCCAAGACCGTGATGCTTGCTATGCCAGGTATTCCGCGTATTGAGTGGAGTGGTACTTTAGGTCACACTCCTAGTAGAGTTATCTCCTTTCTTAAAGCTCAGCGCATGGTTCAGAAGGGGTGTGCCGCGTATTTGGCTTATGTGACAGATGTTAGTGTTGATACCCCTTCTGTTGATTCTGTTCCAGTGGTACGGGATTATCCCGATGTATTTCCAGCCGATCTTCCGGGCATGCCGCCTGATAGAGACATTGATTTCGGCATTGATCTATTACCGGGCACCCAGCCCATTTCCATTCCTCCATATCGTATGGCTCCTCCTGAGTTGAAGGAGTTGAAGGATCAGTTGCAGGAATTGCTTGGTAAGGATTTTATTCGACACAGTGTTTCACCGTGGGGTGTTCCTGTTTTGTTTATGAAGAAAAAGGATGGTTCTATGCGCATGTGTATTGACTACCGCCAACTGAACAAGGTTACAGTGAAGAACCATTATCCTTTGCCTCGCATTGATGATCTGTTTGACCAGCTTCAGGGCGCACAGGTGTTCTCCAAGATTGACTTGCGCTCAGGTTACCATCAGTTGAAGATTCGGGAGCCAAACATCCCGAAGACTGCCTTCAGGACTCGATATGGCCATTACGAGTTCCTTGTCATGTCATTTGGGCTGACCAATGCCCCTGCAGCTTTCATGCACCTGATGCACAGCGTATTCAGGCCATATCTTGACTCGTTCGTGATTGTTTTTATTGATGATATTCTGGTGCATTCCCGGAGTCGGGAAGATCATGAGCAGCACCTGAGGACCGTGCTTCAGACCTTGAGGGAGAAGAAATTATATGCAAAGCTCTCAAAATGTGAGTTTTGGTTGAGTTCTGTGGCATTCTTAGGCCATGTGATTTCTAGTGAGGGTATTCGGGTGTATCCGAGGAAGGTAGAGGCCGTGCAGAGTTGGCCCAGGCCGTCCTCAGCTACAGAGATTCGCAGTTTCCTTACCTTGGCGGGTTACTACCGTCGTTTCGTGGAGGGAGTTTCATCGATTGCTGCCCCTATGACTAGATTGACCCAGAGGGGTTCCCCA
>NW_017692120.1:4602-5499 GCF_001879085.1 Nicotiana attenuata | reverse complement strand
CTTACTTTCTTGCCATAGACGTATATTCCCTCTATAAGATTTATTCGTGTTGGGTTGTACCTCCTTACTAACAGCTTTGGCTTCACCAGTAGTCAACTCTTCTCTTTTAGTTGAGGTTACTCTACCCTAAACCCTAACTCACACCTATATAAAGGGATACATATTCTCTTGAAGAGGTGTCTCAGAAATCCCATAAACTCACGAGATACTCACAAAGAGACCAAAATATGGCCGGATACTTCTTGACAATGAAATAGTTCAAGAAGCCGGAGATCAAATACATCCAGGAGGTCTGCGTCATCCTTACGTTTGAGAAATACGCTGCTTCAGCACTCGAATCACGGAGATTATCAGGAGAGAAGAATCAAGGGGATAAACAAAATTGTACCCACGTCTTTTTATGAATAAAATTATGTTTCTTCATATTTATATTGTGGTTGCAATTTATTTTTGTATCACATATAATTTGTTGCCAATTAAATAAATTATATGTGGTACAAAAATAAATTGCAATCACAAAATAAAGATGAAGAAACATAATTTTATTGATAAAATGATGCGGGTACAATCCTGTTTCTCCCTTGATTCTTCTCTCCTGATAATCTCCGTGATTCAAGGGCTGAAGCAGCGTATTTCTCGAATGTAAGGATGATGCAGACCTCCTGGATGTATTTGATCTCCGGCTTCTTGAACTATTTCATTGTCAAGAAGTATCCGGCCATATTTTGGTCTCATTGTGACTATCCCATGAGTTTATGGGATTTTCTAGATGATCTCCATTTTTGAGATATTTTTTAAAGGATTATGAAACCCTTTTTATAGGAGTGACCTAGGGTTTTGGTAGAGTAGCCTCCAAGCAACACTGACAGACTCCTAGAGTTTCAAGAGGTCTTGTAG
>NW_017692120.1:0-612 GCF_001879085.1 Nicotiana attenuata | reverse complement strand
GATTTTGGTTGATGGAGGATCCTCAGTGAATATTTTGCCAATCCACACTGTGAAAGAACTTGGTATTCCCATGAATGAACTCTCAGAAAGTCGTGTGATGATCCAAGGATTCAACCAAGGGGGGCAAAGAGCCATAGGCACGATCAGGCTGGGAATCACTATTGAAGATATGCAATCAAGTGCATGGCTGCATGTGATCGACGCGAAGACTTCATACAATGTTTTGCATGGGAGGCCTTGGATACATGAGAATAAAGTAGTTCCATCTACCTACCATCAATGTTTAAAATACTACGAGGGTGAAGTCGAGAAGACGGTAGTTGCTGATGATGAGCCATTCACCGAGGCTGAGTCACACTTCGCCGATGCAAAGTTCTACTTGAAGAACCGCATTGTGAAGGAGCTGAAAGCTGATGATGGCATAAAAAGCAAGAATAAAGAGCCCTCAATTCATTTGACCGGAAGAGTTAACTCCTTTAGCATGTTAGCTTGGCGAATAAATGATTCGCCTTCATCTTTCTTCCTTTTAGGGACATATTGGAGCGCCGGACTTACTTTCTTGCCATAAGACGTAATATTCCCTCTATAAGATTTATTCGTGTTGGGTTGTAC
>NW_017692119.1:5312-5500 GCF_001879085.1 Nicotiana attenuata | reverse complement strand
ACATTCGGGCTCCAATCCCTGAGTTGTGCCTGTTTAGACATAGGGCCTCCATTCCCTAGTTGCCTTTTGCCAATATTAGGGCTCCAATCCATGAGTTGTGCTTTTTTAGACATTGGGCCTCCATTCTCGAGTCGCCTTTTGCCAACATTAGGGCTCCAATCCCTGAGTTGTGCCTTTTTAGACATAGG
>NW_017692119.1:0-309 GCF_001879085.1 Nicotiana attenuata | reverse complement strand
TCCAATCCATGAGTTGTGCTTTTTTAGACATTGGGCCTCCATTCTCGAGTCGCCTTTTGCCAACATTAGGGCTCCAATCCCTGAGTTGTGCCTTTTTAGACATAGGGCCTCCATTCCCAAGTCGCGTTTTGCCAACATGAGGGCTCCAATCCCTGAGTTGAGCCTTTTTAGACATAGGGCCTCCATTCCCTAGTCGCCTTTTGCCAATATTAGGGCTCCAATCCATGAGTTGTGCTTTTTTAGACATTGGGCCTCCATTCTCGAGTCGCCTTTTGCCAACATTAGGGCTCCAATCCCTGAGTTGTGCCT
>NW_017692118.1:4896-5500 GCF_001879085.1 Nicotiana attenuata | reverse complement strand
AAAAAATATAATTTGGTCATGGCGTGGTGGTGACTATGGTTCCTTAGGCTGTATTTGACATCCCGAAAAAATTTTAGGCGATCCGGGTTCGGGGGCGCGGGCCCACGACGGAAGGTGTGGGCTATAGCACATGAAAATTTGGAAATCGGGCGGAATTCTAGTTTTATGTCCGTAAAATACCAAAAAATATAATTTGGTCATGGCGTGGTGGTGACTATGGCTCCTTAGGCTGTATTTGACATCCCGAAAAAATTTTAGGCGATCCGGGTCCACGGCGGAAGGCGTGGGCTATAGCACACGAAATTTTTGGAATCGGGCGGAATTCTAGTTTTATGGCCGTAAAACGCAGAAAAATGTAATTTGGTCATGGCAGGGCGGTGACTCTAGTTCCTTAGGCTGTATTTGATGTCCCGGAAAAATTTTAGGCGATCCGGGTCCGGGGGCCCGGGCCCACGGCCGAAGGCGTGGGCTATAGCACACGAAAATTTGGGAATCGGGCAAAATTCTAGTTTTATGGCCGTAAAATGCCAAAAACTGTAATTTGGTCATGGCGGGGCGGTGACTATGGTTCCTTAGGCTGTATTTGACATCCCGGAAAAATTTT
>NW_017692118.1:0-230 GCF_001879085.1 Nicotiana attenuata | reverse complement strand
GTTTTATGGCCGTAAAATACCAAAAAATATAATTTGGTCATGGCGTGGTGGTGACTATGGCTCCTTAGGCTGTATTTGACATCCCGAAAAAATTTTAGACGATCCGGTTCCGGGGGCCCGTGCCCACGGCGGATGTCGTGGGCTATAGCACACGAAAATTTGGGAATCGGGCAAAATTCTAGTTATATGGCCGTAAAATGCAAAAAAATATAATTTGGTCATGGCGTGGT
>NW_017692117.1:4175-5500 GCF_001879085.1 Nicotiana attenuata | reverse complement strand
TAGAAAAGTTAGCATTGCTAGCTTGGAAACCGGTAGTTGATTGTAGATATTCTCTTTATTGTGAAATCTTACAAAAGGTAACACTCAATCTTTTGGTATAGTTTAAACATGATATATGAGATCAATGTCTTCGCAAAGTTTGAATTTTAATTCGTTTTTGTGAATTTTGTTAGAATCATATATATATATATATATATATATATATATATTGTTATCTTTCTTTGTATGTAATATTTAATGCGTGTGAACAACTTTCATACTAATTCATGAATTGGGAGGAGCCTATTAATAAAGGAAAAATCTTTTGCGACTAAGGTAATTCTTTCAATTTGTTAGTTTTTCAAGTTTTATCTAACCACTGTTACATATGCAGCAAGAAACACTTCTTTTTGTTCGATGAGCAAATAGAAATGCTTCTTTTTATGACATCATTTGCTCCCAGTGCTCGGTTATTCTTCTGTTGGTTGGTATTTGTAATAGATTTTGTGATATTTTTACTCTTGGATTTAGTGATATATTGTGGTATAAGAAGCGCTGGCAGTTCATATATAGTGTCGTGAGATCTTCTTCATTTCTTTGTTTACATCCTACGTAACAGTTCATATTGTTATAAGATTGTTAGCGACCTAGCAATCTTAAATTTTCTGAACAAATGGAGCTAGTACGTAGGAGTTTTCTTACTAAACTAACATGAACTTAGCACATGTGTTCACTGTTAATTTATCTATTTTTGTTATATATCCTCGTCAATTTGATTGATGTTCTGTTGCTTAGCCCATGTGTTCATACCCGAATCTTGGATTAATATACTTAAATAATAAAAGGATCATGTGCGCATTCCGCGCTTCGATGTCTTTAGAATTAAAATAATTTTGTTATAACCATGTGTACATTCCGTATCTTGGTTTGACATTTAATTTCAAAGAAATACTTTATGTGCGTTCCGCATCTTAGTGAACACAATTTATAAAATATAATAATTAATTAAGCGGTAATAAATAAGTCATAATCAAGAAAATACAAGAAAAGCTAAAAACTGATTTAAGCCTTACATTAGTCAATAAAGCGACCGTGCTAGAACCACGGGACTCGAGGGGTGACTTACACCTTCCCCTCGGTCAACAGAATTCCTTACTCAGTCTTCTGTTTTCATAGACCTTAAATTAGGAGTCAAACCTTCCTTTTGATAAGGGATTCAAATAAAAGGTGACTTGGAACACCAAAACTCAATTCCAAGTGGCGACTCTAAATAATAAATAATCTCTTTTCAAAACGTCACTTCAATTGGAAAAACTCTTCTAACTCAACCTCGTAATAGGGTTGTG
>NW_017692117.1:0-614 GCF_001879085.1 Nicotiana attenuata | reverse complement strand
CTATTCTGCCTTCCGAGACTAAGCATTGTCTCCATCTGCATTCTTGCATTGCATAAGGCTACTATTCTGCCTTCCGAGACTAAGCATTGTCTCCATCTGCATTCTTGCATTGCATAAGGCTACTATTCTGCCTTCCGAGACTAAGCATTGTCTCCATCTGCATTCTTGCATTGCATAAGGCTACTATTCTGCCTTCCGAGACTAAGCATTGTCTCCATCTGCATTCTTGCATTGCATAAGGCTACTATTCTGCCTTCCGAGACTAAGCATTGTCTCCATCTGCATTCTTGCATTGCATAAGGCTACTATTCTGCCTTCCGAGACTAAGCATTGTCTCCATCTGCATTCTTGCATTGCATAAGGCTACTATTCTGCCTTCCGAGACTAAGCATTGTCTCCATCTGCATTCTTGCATTGCATAAGGCTACTATTCTACCTTCCGAGACTAAGCATTATCTTCCATCTGTATTCTTGCATTGCATAAGGCTACTACTCTGCCTTCCGTAGACTAAGCATTGTACTCTATCTGCATTCTTGCGTTGCATAAGGCTACTATCTGCCTTCCGAGTACTAAGCACTGTCTCCATCTAGTCATTTCTCGCAGTTAGCATAAG
>NW_017692116.1:5389-5500 GCF_001879085.1 Nicotiana attenuata | reverse complement strand
CCAACATTAGGGCTCCAATCCCTGAGTTGTGCCTTTTTAGACATAGGGCCTCCATTCCCTACTCGCCTTTTGCCAGTATTAGGGCTCAAATCCCTGAGTTGAGCCTTTTTA
>NW_017692116.1:0-353 GCF_001879085.1 Nicotiana attenuata | reverse complement strand
TTAGGGCTCAAATCCCTGAGTTGTGCTTTCTTAGACATAGGGCCTCCATTCCCTAGTCGCCTTTTGCCAACATTAGGGCTCAAATCCCTGAGTTGTGCTTTCTTAGACATAGGGCCTCCATTCCCTAGTCGCCTTTTGCCAACATTAGGGCTGAAATCCCTGAGTTGTGCCTTTTTAGACATAGGGCCTCCATTCCCTAGTCGCCTTTTGCCAACATTCGAGCTCTAATCCCTGAGTAGTGCCTTTTTAGACATAGGGCCTCCATTCCCTAGTCGCATTTTGCCAACATTAGGGCTCCACTCCCTGAGTTGTGCCTTTTTAGACATAGGGCCTCCATTCCCTAGTCGCCTTTT
>NW_017692115.1:4808-5500 GCF_001879085.1 Nicotiana attenuata | reverse complement strand
GCATCTGCATTGACTACTGCTTCAGGATCATTTCCTTCGATATCCCCCAAATACAGTGCTTCTCTTGGCAATATCTTCCGGATTATGTATGGACCCTTCCAGTTAGGAGCCAATTTTCCTTTGGCTTCCTGGTGACGAGGGAGAATGCGTCTTAATACGAGTTGTCCTACTTCAAAATTATTGGGACACACCTTCTTGTTGTAAGGGCGGGCCACCCTGTGTTGGTACAACTGCCCGGAGGTGCCCTGAGTACATCACACTCTTTTGTTGTAATGTATGGACCTTTCCGATCCGCGAACCAATTTTCCTTCAATTGTTCCAATTCTTTGTTTTATTTCCTCAAGGTTACCTTCTTTGCATTCCGACTCTTGATTCATGATTTCGAAATCTGACAGCGTTTTGGGGTCTAGGCATGAAGTCCGCAAGCATGTCATGTTATTTAAAGCTGCATTATTAGAACTAAAGAGAAGAAAATGAAGGAGAAAAATAGCAAAATTAGAAAGAAAAATGAACGAAGTTTTGATTTCATTTTTTGGAATTTTGAAGATAACAGGGTTCACATTCGGGAATTTAAAGACAAGAAAACTACAGGAAACATCCGAGTTACACCCTGGAATAACTCGGGATGCAGAAAAAGTAGCAGGACAGGTCTACCGGGACTCCCGCCTGATCGGGAATGGCGTAGCCTTCCA
>NW_017692115.1:0-702 GCF_001879085.1 Nicotiana attenuata | reverse complement strand
GCCCGATAGTGCTCTTTGCAAGTTTTCACTAAGCGGACTCTCTCATTTTCAGTTTCTCTACTCACCATCGCCTTATGGTGCCCGAAGGTTTTCACCGATAAGACTCTCTCATTTTATTTCTCTCAATTTGAATTGTATCAGATTCCAACAATGACGTTTGCCGCTTCCATGCCTTTGTCAATTAATCGGAAGGACTTGGACAAGGTTTTGGGGTAAAAAGGATTTATGGCGGAACTACAACTTTGGAACCATTTCGGCGGATTCATGGCCGAACCATTATATCATCTGCCCCAGTTTCATCTTTTGGGGAAATTGGAATTTTTATTTTGGTGTGACTGAACCTCAGGGAGAGGCTGCCTACGTATCCTTTCAGAATCAACTCAGACGTAGTTCAGACAAATAATTTTTGTTTTGTTTTTGTTTTTGTTTTCTTTTCATTTTTCTTTTCATCATATTTTCTTTTTCTTTTCTTTTTTTCATATATTTTTTTTCGTTTTTTTTTTCTTTTTTTTGTTTTTCTTTTTTTTTCTCTTTCTTTTTCTTTTTCTTTTTCTTTTCTTTTCTTTTTCTTTTTCTTTTTCTTTTCTTTCCATATTTCCGGGTTCCAAAGAGGGTAGCCAAAGAAGGGAAACCGGCTCAAATGGATTTACGAAGGGTTAATAGTGTTTGGATAGCGAGAAGAAAAGCCTTCGTCATCTCAAT
>NW_017692114.1:5000-5500 GCF_001879085.1 Nicotiana attenuata | reverse complement strand
TCGGCAATCAGGCGCCCACCTGGAGAACAAGGGAATACAGTTCATGTTTTGGAAATCTGGCGCCCACCTGGAGAACAAGGGAATACAGTTCATGTAGTGGCAATCAGGCGCCCACCTGGAGAATAAGGGAAGACAGTTCAAGTTTCGGCAATCATGCGTCCACCTGGAGAACAAGGGAATACAGTTCGAGTTTTGGCAATCAAGCGCCCACCTGGAAAACAAGGGAGTACAGTTCAAGTTTTGGCAATCAAGTGCCCACCTGGAGAACAAGGGAATATAGTTCAAGTTTGGGCAATCAGGCGCCCACCTGGAGAATAAGGGAAGACAGTACAAGTAACGACAATCAGGCGCCCACCTGGAGAGCAAGGGAATACAGTTTATGCTTGGGAAATCAGGCGCCCACCTGGAGAATAAGGGAATACAGTACGAGTTTTGGCAATCAGGCGCCCACCTGGAGAACAAGGGAATACAGTTCAAGTTTTGGCAATCAGGCGCCCACC
>NW_017692114.1:0-686 GCF_001879085.1 Nicotiana attenuata | reverse complement strand
GGCACCCACCTGGAGAACAAGGGAAAACAGTTCAAGTTTCGGCTATCAGGCGCCCACCTGGAGAACAAGGGAAGACAGTTCAAGTTTTGGCAATCAGGCACCCACCTGGAGAACAAGGGAATACAGTTCAAGTTTTGGTAATTAGGCGCCCACCCGGAGAACAAGGGAATACAGTTCAAGTTTTGGCAATCAAGTGCCCACCTGGAGAATAAGGGAATACAGTTCAAGTTTCTGTAATCAGCTGCCCACGTGGAGAACAAGGGTATACAGTTCATGTTTCGGCAATCAGGCGCCAACCTGGAGAATAAGGGAATACAGTTCAAGTTTTGGCAATTAGGCGCCCCCCTGGAGAACAAGGGAAGACAGTTCAAGTTTCTGCAATCAGGCGCCCACCTGGAGAACAGGGGAAGACAGTTCAAGTTTCGACAATTAGGCACCCACCTAAAGAACAAGCGAAGACAGTTCCAGCTTCGTCAATCAGGTGCCTACTTGGAGAACAAGGGACGACAGTTCAAGTTTCGGCAATCAAGCGCCCACCTAGAGAACATGGGAAAAAAGTTCAAGTTTGTCGCCAATCAGGCGCCCACCAGGAGAACAAGGGAATACAGTTCACATTTTGGCTATCAGGCGCCCACCTGGAGAACAAGGGAATACAGTTCAAGTTTTGGAAATCAGGCGCCCACCTG
>NW_017692113.1:2670-5500 GCF_001879085.1 Nicotiana attenuata | reverse complement strand
TTGCACGGCTGAAAGATCGCCACTTTATTTTTGCATGGCTGAAAAATCGCCACATTATTTACGCTTGCATGGCTGAAAGATCGCCACTTTATTTTTGCACGGCTGAAAGATCGCCACTTTATTTTTGCATGGCTGAAAGATCGCCACATTATTTAAGCTTGAATGGCTGAAAGATCGCCACTTTATTCTTGCATGGCCGAAAGATCGCCGCTTCATTTACGCTTGCATGGCTGAAAGATCGCCACTTTATTCTTGCATGGCTGAAAGATTGCCGCTTCATTTACGCTTGCATGGCTGAAAGATCGCCACCTATTGCATTTCATGGGCTGAAAGATTGCCACCTATTGCATTTCATGGGCTGAAAGATCGCCAAATTATCTAAGGGCGTCATCGTTCGGAGGTGGGTTGATATGTGGGAGAGGGAGATGATTGGTAAGCGGGTGATGGAATTTGGTAAGAGGGTGGAGGTGCTTGGTAATTGGGAATAGGCTGGTATGTGATGGGGGGGTACCGGGTAGACTTGGTATTTTATTGGGGACTTGGTTCGCTGTGCAACCATCACGGCACTCGTCCTTTTTCTTGGATGCGCCACCAGATTGTAGGGCTTTGTTAGTAGCCTGCAGTGCTTCAAAACTAGTGACCATTCCGCTCTTAATGCCCTCTTCAATCCTTTCTCCCAGCTTGATGATATCGGAGAATTTCTGGCCCTCTATCAACATTAACCTCTCATAATACTGCGGATCTTCCGCTCGGACGGAAAATCGGTTCATCTGCTCTTCCTCTAAGGCTGGCCTGACCTTAGCAGCCTCGGATCTCCATCGAGTAGCATACTCGCGGAATGTCTCAATGGGTTTCTTTTTCAGATTCTGGATGTAGAAGATATTTGGTGGATTTTCTGTGTTGAACCTGAACCTGTCCATGAAATCGGACGCCATTCCTACCCAGCTCGTCCATTTCTTGGAATCTTGGCTAATGTACCAAGACAGCGCATCTCCTTTCAAACTTCTCATGAAGAGTTTCATGCGAATCTTCTCGTCTCTTCCTACACCAACCAGTTTATCACAATGTGTCCTTAGATGGACTCTAGGATCCCCCGAGCCGTCAAACATTTCGAACTTAGGAGGTTTGTACCCCTCGGAAAGTTCAACGTCCGGCTGGATGCAAAGATCCTCATAATTCAGCCCTTCAATGCCTTTGTTTCCTTCAACGCCCTGTACTCGACTTGTCAATTTCTTGAGCTCGGCAGCCAAGTTCTTGATGAGAGAATCTTTGTCATCAGATTCTGGTGTGTTTGTAATGGGTTTGGTGTAGTGTGGCAAGGTTTCCACATATATGGGAGTGTGGTGGGGATGATTATTTGATGTTTAAGGGTGAGGAGTGGAGTGTTGTTGGGATGTGTGTTGCAATGAGTAGCGGGCTGTTTCTGCGGCTTTGGGATGGGGTGTTGAGCATTGGAAAAGTTGACGTCTGGAGTAGTGAGGGAGAATGACAGACTTGCCAAGTTTCGAACTTGGTCTAGTTCTTCTTGAAATTTCAGTAGCTTCTGTTCGAGCTGCGCGGCACTTTCTTTGGATACCTGAACACCCTGAGGAACCTCTACCCTTTCAGCTGAGTCGTCCTTTCTGATGTTGTTCACGTTCTCCATCTTTGCTTTGTTCTTGATTTTGATAAGACTTGGAGGAGGAGGAGGTGGAGGGCCCTTAGATCTTGTGGAGTAGGATGATGATGCCAGAATGCACGAACTAACCTTTTTTGGGAGGGGAATAAAAAAATAAAAGTAAAAACAACAAAAGGTAACAAGTTAGTGCAGATTCTGTGAAAAATATTGCAATATTTAAACACATAGTACAAGAATATAAATCGTGTCCTAAATTGGGTGCCTCGTTGTGCCCGAGGTAGGCCTAGCGACAAGATAATTTGGAGAACTTATAATGCTAAATGCCTCATTTTATTGATAAAAATGAGACGAATCCCAAAACGACACAAATTGCATAAAGTAAAAAAAAATTCACTAATGGTCGTTGGCCTTATTACATTTCAAAGCGGAAAAGAAAAGAAACTCCTAACTATTTGGTCCCAGAAGGATCTTCCCCAGACTCGGCATCTTTGGCTCCATCGAACAGCGTCACCAGCTCACGTAATCCCAGTAGCAGATAAGCCCTAGCCAAATGTCCTCCTTCATTTCCTTCGGCGTTTTGGCAATTCTCGATCCTCCGGATGAATTTCCCTTCCAGTTCTACTAACCCTCGCTCCAAATGCCCTAGGCGTTTGTTGGCTCTGACAGCCATATCCTTCCATTCCTCGATCAACTTTTGATTTGCCTCTTGAATCTCCTGATGCTCGATCTCGCACTCCCTGATCCTCTTGCGCAACTGGTTGTACTTAACTTGTATCTCAGCCCTTTCGTCGATGACCCTGTGACCTCGAACATACCCGGGCTGTCCTAACCCAGCATGATCTTCTTCTAGCCAACCTGGATAGTATAAGGTGTAGCCGGCATGATACCTGTCAGGTTCTATGGAATCCCTCTCCAGCACGATCTTGCTGTTCCACATTTGTTGAGCTTGACATTTGTATGGGCTATCGTCGTCTTGGAAATCAGCCCTGAAATGACTCATCTTTTCTACCTTTGGTACGACTTGCTTTCTCCCTGCTTGCCTCATGACCCAGAGAGGACATAGGATAAGTTCCCCCTCAGACCAATGAGTATGAGAAATGGAGTGTCCCGAGAGCGGATGATGAAATCTCCAGTGGGGAACCATTCGAACATCCACTGCACCTTGTCTTCTTTCAAGTTTTCAAACAATTCTACCCATCCTTGAGCATCCCC
>NW_017692113.1:0-321 GCF_001879085.1 Nicotiana attenuata | reverse complement strand
CCATTCTGCCTTCCGAGACTAAACATTGTCTCCATCTGCATTTTGCATGGCTGAAAGATCGCCACTTCATTTACACTTGCATGGCTGAAAGATCGCCACTTCATTCACACTTGAACGGCTGAAAGATCGCCACTTTAGTTTTGCATGGCTGAAAGATCGCCATATTATTTACGCTTGCATGGCTGAAATATCGCCACTTTATTCTTGCATGGCTGAAAGATCGCCACTTCATTTACACTTGCATGGCTGAAAGATCGCTGCTTCATTTACGCTTGCATGGCTGAAAGATTGCCACTTCATTCACACTTGCACGGCTGAAAG
>NW_017692112.1:0-5501 GCF_001879085.1 Nicotiana attenuata | reverse complement strand
TCCTAGATGTCTAGTTGATCTACCCCTGATTTGACATATTCCCCATGGCGACTGGAAATTTAATGACTTGATGCAAAGTTGAAGGAACAACGTCCACCTCGTGGATCCATGGTCTCCCAAGAATCATATTGTAAGCCATCTCTATGTCTACTACCTGGAACTTTATGTCTTTGACGACTCCTTCAGCAAATGTGGTGAGCGTTACCTCTCCTTTTGTAACAACGCTGGAATTATCAAACCCAGATAGAGTATGTGCCTTTGGTATTACTTTTTCTTCAGCTTGCATCTCACGTAATACTCGTATCAAAATAATGTTCACAGAACTACCTGGATCAATCAAAACTCGTTTCACGTTAGTGTCATGTACAAGTAAAGATATTACCAGTGCGTCGTTATGTGGAGTTAATAGACCCTCGGCATCTGCATCATTGAATGTAATATTTTCTTCCTCCAATATATGCCGCAGCCGCTTCCCGTGAGTAATTGTTACTTTGGAAATCTTATTTGCTGTAGTATATGACACGCCATTGATATCTTCACCCCCACTTATAATGTTGACAGTTCTTTTGGGTGAAGGTGGCTTTGGAGGCTCCTGCCTATTCTTCATGTATGCTTGTTTACCTTTCTCACTGAATAACTCAGTGAGATACCCCTGTTTTAGCAAATGATCAACTTCACCTTGCAAAAACATGCAAACTGCTGTTTTATGCCCGTGATCGTTATGAAATTCGCACCAATGATCAGGGTTTCGTCTATTTGGATTCGATCGCATTTCCTTTGGCCACCGTATCTTATCTCCCATTCTTAAAACAGCTACGAGTTCAGAAGTGCTTACGTTGAAATTATAACCACCAAACCTTGCCTTCAGACCCCTATCATCATCTCGTGGCTCGCGTGTGTTTCGATCATTTCCAAATCTGGAAGACGAGCTTGATTCTTTATTCCTTGATCTGTGATCGTACCTCTGATTATCCTGCTTTGATCGTGAGTCTCTCCCCGTAGGTCCCATGTATGGATCGTACCTGTTTTTACCGGATCTTTTTTCATTTTCTGCACGTCTTGAGCATACTTTTTCTTCTTTTTTATGTCGTAAAATAAAATCTTCTTCAATCCTTATCTTTGTACTGTATCTGTTATAGACGTCATTCCACGTCGTTGATGGAAATTCTCGGAGGCTTTCCTTGAGTCGCCTCGTAGCTTCTGAACTGTTCTCATTCAAGTTGCTTGTGAAGGCTATGGCTGCCCAGTTGTCAGGTACACGTGGCAATGTCATTCTTTCACGTTGAAATCTGTCCACGAATTCTCTAAGCAATTCTGAGTCTCCTTGCTTGATCTTGAAGATATCTTCCATTCTTTTTTCAACTTTTTGAGCTCCCGAGTGTGCTTTGATAAAAGAATCTGCAAGCTCAGCAAAAGAATTTATAGAATTTTCGGGTAAAAGAGAATACCATGTTAACGCTCCTTTAGTGAGCGTTTCACCGAATTTTTTGACTAAGACTGATTCAGTCTCCTGCTTAGTCAGGTCGTTGCCCTTTACGCCTGTTGTAAATGCAGTAACGTGGCCTCGTGGGTCTGTTGTTCCATCGTATTTTGGTATATCAGGCATTTTGAACTTCTTTGGAATTGGGAGAGGAGCATCACTTAGCTTCCAAGGCTGTTGAGAATACTTATCCATATCTACCCCCTTTGATCACGGGCGGCACCCCGGGTATCTACTCTATGCGGTCACTTTGCTCCTTGAGTTGTTTCTGCAATGTTAGTACTAGATTTTGTAAATCAGAATTAACCTAAATTACTTGGTTCTCCCTCCTGTGTCTCGCTGGGGGTTCCTCCGCTACCTAAATTAATTAGCCCAGAGCGAGGGTTCTCCAGAGTATTGTTATTTGGAGTAGATGTGGGTGGAGCAACAGGTAGTTGACTGACAAAAGCTTGAAGAGCTTTATTGACCTGTGTGGCGATAAGTTTTTGTAAAGTTTCATCCATAGCCTCCAGATTTTCGAATTGAGCTTGTCCATCTGTATGAGACCCCTCAGGAGTGCCTTCACGAGACCGTCGTGGAGAACCTTGTGGAGAAGGAACTAATACGTTATTATCCTGCAGATCTCCCTGAAGTTGTTGATTTGTTTGATTTTCTTGGTTTCCTTGAGTGTTATCATTGTTGTTTGCCATAGTTGATGTATCAAGGAAAGTTAAGCAAAGAGGAAATAGATTATCAGATTCCCGGTAACGGAACCAATTTTTTAACCAAAAAATGGAATTTTAGTCAAAGCTAGAATTTAGAAGAACTCGGGTTACTGATAATCAAGGAAATGAATAAAAGGAAATAATTTTGAGTAGCAATATAATAATCAAGAAAAACAAATGATACTAATGTATATTTCAATAGCCTTTCGTATCCCCTACAACTGATCATATATCTCGTTTTTATAGGTACCTTTGAGGATGTACGTTATGCCCAAATCATAATGAGGCTATTATGAATAATTAAAGTCATTGAATGCTACGTTACACAATCATTACATTGAATATATATATTCCTTAACGGACTCAGCATTTAATACTCATTAAATGTTGTATCTGCACTCTTTTTTATAACCAGATTCATTCCTTCTGATGCCCGGATATAAATGATTTAAATAAGTACGGGCGTCGTGCTACTTATCTGATGTCCTGTGCCTCTTCCTCCTTCTTTGCTCGTGTCTGTTTTACAATTCTTGAATCGTGTCTAATTGTGATTCATTGACCATTTGACCAATTTACGTGTCCTGACACGTCACCATATATATAAAATACAATTTTTCCCAATACATAAATCAAATATTCATATTCGCTATAAGCGTGCCTCTTCCACTCTTTTGTTGACTAAATATATTTGAAAAAATTTCTCTCTTTTACTTTCGGTCAAAGCACTGGATATATAATATTTATACAAAATTATATTTAGTGCAATCTGAACCTCTAATAATTCACACCATATTTAGGGAGACCACCAACATATAAATTTGATAACTCATATTTGAACAGAATTTGACTTGTCAACAGAATATTAGGGATTAGATTGTTTACAAGTGATTTATCCAGAAAATTTAATATATCATATTAGCAAAGAGGCACGAGTTGCAAAAGACACGAGCGGAAGCACAAGAAGAGGCACAAGCAAATATCCAAAAGACTCGATGCTCATACCTATTTAAGTCTAAAAGCTGAGAAGAATGAACCTGACAGCACAGTAGAGCCCAGATACAGTATTTAATAAGCATTAAATACTGAAAACGTTAGAGAATCTGTATTAAATTACAACGATTATGTAACGTAGCATTTAATGCCTTTAATCGTCCATAATGACCTTATTATGACAAAGGCAAAATGTATAACTTAAAAATAGCTATAAAAAGGAGAAGACAGATCATTTGTAAGGACACAAAAAATCAACAGAATATATTGGATTACTTTGTTTTCCCAGATACAGTATTTAATAAGCATTAAATACTGAAAACGTTAGAGAATCTGTATTAAATTACAATGATTATGTAACGTAGCATTTAATGCCTTTAATCGTCCATAATGACCTTATTATGACAAAGGCAAAACGTATAACTTAAAAATAGCTATAAAAGGGAGAAGACTGATCATTTGTAAGGACACGAAAAATCAACTGAATATATTGGATTACTTTGTTTTCTGCTATCTATTTGTTATCAAAATAAATTTCTTTTATTTATTTCTGATTAACAGTAACCCGAGTTCTTCTAAAAATAAAGCTTTGACTGAAATTCCATTTTTTGGTTAAACAAATTGGTCCCGTTACCGGGAATCTGATAATCTATTCTTTCTTAACCTAATCTATTTCGTTACATCAACAATCATGTCAAATGTTAACGATAACACCCAAGGAAACCAAGGAAACCATCAACTCCAAGGGGACCCACAGATGTTCATATTCCGATCCCTTCTCCATAAATCTCGCCTCGACAGTCTCGAGAAGGAACTCCAGATGGATCTCACTCAAACGCAAATGCTCAATTTGACAACGATGAAGCTATCAATGAAGCTTTGCAAAAGTTGATCGCTCAACAGGTCAATAAAGCTCTTGAGGCCTTTTCCAGCCAGTTACCTGTTGCACCACCAACACCAATTCCAAATACCAACACTTTGGAAAACCCTCGTTCTGGGCTTGTTAATTCAGGCAGTGCGAAATCCCCAGTGAGTCACGAGATGGAGAACCAGGTAACTTAGTCAATTCCGATTTATAAAATTTAGTTCTAACATTGCAGAAGCAGCTCAAGGAGCAAAGTGACCGCATAGAGAAAATACCTGGAGTACCGCCTGTAATCAAAGGAATAGATATGGACAAATATTCACAGCAACCTTGGAAGCCAAGCGCTGCTCCTTTACCAATTCCAAAGAAATTCAAAATTCCCGATATTCCAAAATACGATGGAACAACTGATCCACGAGACCACGTGACTGCATTCACAACTAGCGTAAAAGGCAATGATTTGACGAAACAAGAAATTGAAACAGTATTGGTCAAAAAATTCGGTGAAACACTCACTAAGGGAGCATTAACATGGTATTCTCTTTTACCCGAAAATTCCATAAATTCTTTTGCTGAGCTTGCAGATTCATTTATCAAAGCACATTAGGGAGCTCAAAAAGTCGAAAAGAGAATGGAGAATATTTTCAAAATCAAACAAGGGGACTCCGAGTTGCTCAGAGAGTTCGTGGATAGGTTCCAGTGTGAAAGAATGGCGTTACCACGTGTACCAGATAATTGCGCAGCTATAGCTTTCACTAGTAATTTGAATGAGAAAAGTTCAGAAGCCACGAGGCGACTCAAGGAAAGTCTTCGTGAATTTCCAGCAACGACATGGAATGACGTTTACAACAGGTATAGCACGAAGTTAAGGATCGAAGAAGATATTATCTCACGATCTCAAAAAGACGAAAAGGTGAGTTCAAGATGGGCGGAAACAGGAAAAAGGTCTGGTAAAAATAGGTACGAACCATATATGGGCCCAGCTGGAAAAGATTCACGGTCAAAGCATGACCATTCAAGGTACGACCGTAGATCTAGAAATAGAGAATCGGGCTCATCATCGAGGTATGGAAATGATCGTAACACACGAGAGTCACGAGATGATGATAGAAACTTGAAGGCACAATTTGGCGGTTATAATTTTAATGTAAGCACTTCCGAGCTCGTAGCTGTTTTAAGAAGCATGGGTGATAAAGTACGGTGGCCAAAAGAAATGAGATCGAATCCAAACAGGCGTAATCCTGATCACTGGTGCGAATTTCATAATGATCATGGTCATAAAACGGCAGATTGTAGGTTGCTACAGGGTAAAGTTGATCATCTGTTGAAGCAAGGGTATCTCACCAAATTATTCAGTGAAAAAGGTAAATAAGCATACATGAAGAATAGGCAGGAACCCCCTAAACCGCCTTCTCCAAAAAGGACCGTTAATGTCATAAGCGGGGGCGAAGAAATCAATGGC
>NW_017692111.1:2733-5501 GCF_001879085.1 Nicotiana attenuata | reverse complement strand
CCTCCGCCAACACTTTCGGGCTCGAAATCCCCCGGAAAGACCCCCAGGCCGAATCAAGTGGGACTTCGGCCGTCGACAAGCTTGTCGATAGGTTTCCAGCTCCGAGCCTGGACCCGGGCTGTAACAGGATAGTAACTTTTGCTATCCCCAAAGACGTCCGGGCTCTGGGGCCCCCGGTCGGGGTCGCAAGCTATCTTCATCACCTGATGACGGAGGAAGACCGGGCTGCAACCGAGGCTGTAGATTGGACATGCCTTTTCAACGAAGCCCAACAGGCGCAGCTCAAGGTACTTGCTTCTTCCTTTATTTCTAATATTTTTGCCTTGTGATTCAGTACTGACTCTTTAGACTTTTCTTTGCAGGCATCGGTGCTATATCACTCGATGTTCCTCCGGATCAAGGACAAAATGGAGACGGAGCGAGAGGGGCGCCGGGTCCTTGAAGAAAAGCTGCTAGAAAGCCGGACCGGATTGGACCTTTTGAACAAAGAGCACGCGTCCTGTGCTATCCGGCTGGAGGAAGCGAAGAAAGAGCTTGGTTATAAGCTAAGGGGGGTGCAAGCCGAGCTTAATCGGGTTAAGGCCGAGCTTGACGAGAGCAGAGCCGAACTTGATGAGAACAAAGCCGAACTGGAAGCCCGGGTGCAACAGTTGGAGTCGGAGAAGACTTCCCTTCGGAAAGAGGTTGCGGACTTGACGTTGGCCAATGAGGCTCGAGTCCTTGAAATTGAGCTATGGACCAATCGATTTCAGGAAGCTGAGGCTAAAGTTTCCCAAGCCGAGGAGACTGCCAACGATCTGGTGGCCCAATATAGGGCCGATGCTGATGCGGCCAACCAGCAGTCAAGAATGTTAGCCGAATATGCGAAGTGTCAGGCCCGGCTTGAAGTTCTTACCGAACTCCAACGTCGCGGTTTCGATCTTGCATCGGACGTCACCAAAGCCGCCGAAGCTGAGGACGCTTCGAGAAGGGCGACGTTCCCCGAAGAATTCGAGGATGGCTCTGATTGACTCCGGGAATAGGCTAGGCTTTGTTTTGTTTTCCCCTCTTATGTAATTGCTCCGGTAGCGAGCTTTTTTATAAAACATTGCCCTTTGCCATCTATTGCTCCTTTTTTAATCTTGTTATTACTTTGCCTTTTATCTTTTTAGAACGATGGTAGTCCTTTATGTTTTTAGAAGTAGTCTCCGAGTGAATGTATTCGAACTCAGGTGAACTTCGACCTTTGGGTTTTCTCAAGGCAGTCCCCGAGTGAGTTGATTCGAGCTCGGGTAAAAAATCAAACCTTACGTTTTTCAATATAGTCCTCGAACGAGTTTATTCGAGCCCGGGTGAAGTCTAACCTTTAGGTTTTTTCGAAGCAGTCCCCGAGTGAGTGGATTTGAACTCGGGCACAATTTGACCTTTAGGTTTTGTATCGATTTTACGCCTTTTTCTTAAGGTCTTACAAATTCGAGTATACTTCGCCATTAGTGAAGTCGATGATGAGGCCGGTATTACTTCTTTTGAGATTTTATGAATTTGGACCTGCCTTTTCGAGGACTTATGGTTGAAATAATGCCTTATCGAGGCCTTACGAATTTCGAACTCACCTCTGAGGTCTTACAGTTTTATGTGTCGCCGTATTAAGGTCTTATGAGCTTGGACTTGCCTTCTTGAGGTCTTATAGTTTAAGTGTTGCCTCATTGAGGTCTTGTGAGTCCGAGTATGCCTCAATGAGGTCTTATGTGCCTAAAGGAGGTCTTATGTGATCGAATATGCCTCGAGGAGGTCTTATGAGATCGAATATGCCTCGAGGAGGTCTTATGAGATCGAATATGAGATCGAATATGCCTCGAGGAGGTCTTATGTTCGAATGTGCCTCGAGGAGGTCTTATGAGATCGAATATGCCTCGAGGAGGACTTATGAGATCGAATATGCCTCGAGGAGGTCTTATGAGATCGAATATGCCTCGAGGAGGTCTTATGAGATCGGACTTGAAAGCATACCGAAGAGTCGAACAAAATCTTTAGGTTATGATGTGAATATGCATCAGATAGTCTTTGCTATTGCAGTAATAGTCAATACATCATACTGATCCGGGCGGATTAGGTCAGGCTAGTTGGGCACGGCTCGCTTTGGCCGTTTGACCCTTACATTTATTCTTATTGACCTTCGCCTTCTTCGGAGGGTGATCTAGTATACAATGATTTACCCTTAGATACCTTTGTAGTAGCACGATGTTCTTGCTGCCTCGTTAAAAACCTTGCCGAAAAACCCGAGTTGGGACAAAAACGGTCGAAGGAAAAAAGAGTGCAGCTCGTGCTTTCAGTCTCTCCGATGTCCGAACTTGTCTTAGCGACCGATCATCGACCTGCACGGGTTAGGATCGGACAAGTCTCAAAAAATTTATGGAAGCGAAGAAGAAAGAAGACTTACCTTTAGCAGTAGTATCTCCTCAAGTGGCCTATATTCCAGTTATTGGGTAGTTCTTTCCCATCCATCGTTCCTAACTTGTACGAACCCTTTCCGGTTACCTTCAAAATGGTGTAAGGGCCTTCCCAGTTCGGTCCTAATTTCCCTTCGTTAGGGTCTCGAGTGTTGAGGGTGACCTTTCTTAGTACCAAGTCCCCTATATTGACGTGTCGAAGACGAGCCCTTCGGTTATAATATCTTTCGATCTTTTGTTCTGGAGCTGCCATCCTAACTAGTGCGGCCTCTCTCCTTTCGTCTAAAAGATCCAAGCTGGTGAGCATTGCTTCTTGGTTGGTAACCTCGGTTGCATACC
>NW_017692111.1:0-738 GCF_001879085.1 Nicotiana attenuata | reverse complement strand
GCATTTCTCCGGGTTCAGCTTCATGTTATATTGCTTTAATATAGCAAAAGTTTCCTGCAAATGGCTAAGATGTTCCTCTGCGCGCAGGGATTTAACTAACATATCATCAATATAAACTTCCATGGTTTTGCCTAATTGATTCTCGAACATCTTGTTAACTAGGCGTTGGTAGGTGGCCCCGGCGTTCTTTAACCAGAAGGGCATCACGTTATAGCAGTAAGTGCCATACTTAGTGATGAAGGACGTTTTTTCCTGATCGTCCTTATCCATCCGGATCTGATTATATCCGGAATAGGCGTCGAGAAAACTTAGCGTCTCGTGGCCGGCCGTGGCATCGATCATTCGATCGATGTTAGGCAAAGGAAAGGAATCCTTGGGGCAAGCTTTATTTAGATCTTTATAATCTATACACATTCTTAATTTATTACCCTTTTTGGGTACTACAACTACGTTGGCTAACCATTCGGGGTATTTAACTTCCCGGATGGACCCTATGTTTAATAGCTTAGTTACCTCCTCGTGGATGAAATCCTGCTTGACCTCGGATTGGGGCCTTCTCTTTTGTTTGACTGGCCGGAATTTTGGGTCTGTGCTCAACTTGTGAGTCGTAACCTCCGGGGGTATGCCTGTCATATCCAAATGGGACCAAGCAAACACATCTTCGTTAGCAGTAAGAAAAGAAAGCAAATTTTTCCTGAGCTCGGTAGTTAAACCCGAGCCCAGGTATACCTTTCGGTC
>NW_017692110.1:5166-5501 GCF_001879085.1 Nicotiana attenuata | reverse complement strand
CATCAAATACGACCTAATAAACCACTGTCACCACACCGCCACGATCAATTTACATTTTTTGGCATTTTACAGCCATAAAACTCGAAATCCGTGCGAGTCCCAAATTTTCGTGTGGTATGGACCACGCCTTCATCCGTGGTCCCGGATCGCCTAATATTCGTCCTGGACATCAAATACGACCTAAGAAACCAGTGTCACCGCACTGCCATGACCAAATTATATTTTTTGGTATTTTACGACCATAAAGCTGGAATTCCGCGTGATTCCCATATTTTCGTGTGCTATAGCCCATCCCTTCCGCCGTGGGCCCAGACGGATCTGGACCCGGTTCGCCT
>NW_017692110.1:0-792 GCF_001879085.1 Nicotiana attenuata | reverse complement strand
ATATTTTTTGGCATATTACGTCCGTAAAACTTGAAATCCGTGCGAATCCCAATTTTTTGTGTGCCGTGGATCACGCCTTCTACCGTAGGCCCGGAGGGATCCGGTCCCGGATCGCCTAATATTTGCCCTTGACATCAAATACGACCTAAGAAACCAGTGTCACTGCTTCGCCATGACCAAATTACATTTTTTGGCATTTTATGGCCATAAACTCGAAATCCGCATGAGTCCCAAACTTTCGTGTGCTATGGACCACGCCTTCTACCATGGGCCCGGAGGGATCTGGTCCCGGATCGCCTAATATTCGTCCGGGACATCAAATACGACCTAAGAAACAAGTGTCACCGCCCCACCATGAACAAATTACATTTTTGGCATTTTATGGCCATAAAACTCGAAATCCGCATGAGTCCCTAACTTTCGTGTGCTGTGGACCACGCCTTGTACCGTGGGCCCGGAGTGATCCGGTCCTGGATCGCCTAATATTTGTCCTGGACATCAAATACGACCTAAGAAACCAGTGTCACCGCACCGCCCTTACCAAATTATATTTTTCGGTATTTTACGTCCGTAAAACTTGAAATCCGTGCGAATCCTAATTTTTCGTGTACTGTGGATCACGCCTTCTGCTGTGGGCCCGGAGGGATCCGATCCCGGATCGCCTTATATTCACCGTTGACATCAAATACGACCTAAGAAACCAGTGTCACTGCACGCCACGACCAATCTACATTTTTTGGCATTTTACAGCCATAAAACTCGAAATCCGTGCGAGTCCCAAATTTTCGTGTG
>NW_017692109.1:5279-5501 GCF_001879085.1 Nicotiana attenuata | reverse complement strand
CTTCCATTCCCTAGGCGCATTTTTTTTTCCAACATAGGGCCTCCATTCCCTAGTTGAGATTTTTAGACATGGGGCCTCCATTCCCTAGTCGCCTTTTTTTGCCAAATAGGGCCTCCAATCCCTAGTTGAGATTTTTAGACATAGGGCCTCCATTCCCTAGTCGCCTTTTTTGCCAACATAGAGCCTCCATTCCCTAGTTGAGATTTTTAGACATAGGGCCTC
>NW_017692109.1:0-270 GCF_001879085.1 Nicotiana attenuata | reverse complement strand
ACTAGGGAATGGAGGCCCTATGTCTAAAAATCTCAACATAGGGATTGGAGCCCTAATGTTGGCAAAAAGGCGACTAGGGAATGGAGGCCCTATGTCTAAAAATCTCAACTTAGGTATTTGAGCCCTAATGTTGGCAAAAGGCGACTAGGGAATGGAGGCCCTATGTCTAAATTAGGGATTGGAGCCCTAATGTTGGCAAAAAAGGCGACTAGGAAATGGAGGCCCTCTGTCTAAAAATCTCAACTCAGGTATTGAAGCCCTAATGTTGGC
>NW_017692108.1:5242-5501 GCF_001879085.1 Nicotiana attenuata | reverse complement strand
TATATATAGTTACGCTGTACTATGCACTAAGTATAAGCGTATTAGCTAATATTATATTGAATATGGCTTATATATATGTAATATATATAGTTACGCTGTACTATGCACTAAGTATAAGCGTATTAGGTAATATTATATCGAATATGGAATATATATATATGTAATATATATACTTACGCTGTACTATGCACTAAGTATAAGCGTATTAGGTAATATTATATCGAATGTAGCTTATATATATATAATATATATACTTACG
>NW_017692108.1:0-250 GCF_001879085.1 Nicotiana attenuata | reverse complement strand
AGGTAATAATATATCGAATATGGCTTATATATATGTAATATATATACTTACGCTGTACTATGCACTAAGTATAAGCGTATTAGGTAATATTATATCAAATATAGCTTATATATGTGTAGTATATATACTTACGCTTATGCACTAAGTATAAGCGTATTAGGTAATTATATCGAATATGGCTTATATATATGTAATATATTACTTACGCTATACTATGCACTAAGTATAAGTGTATTAGGTAATATTATAT
>NW_017692107.1:5250-5501 GCF_001879085.1 Nicotiana attenuata | reverse complement strand
GGGCCTCCAATCCCTAGTTGAGATTTTTAGACATAGGGCCTCCATTCCCTAGACGCCTTTCGCCAGCATAGGGCCTCCATTCCCTAGTTGAGATTTTTAGACATAGGGCCTCCATTCCCTAGTCGCCTTTGACCAGCATAGGGCCTCCATTCCCTAGTTGAGATTTTTAGACGTAGGGCCTCCATTCCCTAGTCGCCTTTTGCCAGCATAGGGCTCCAATCCCTAGTTGAGATTTTTAGACATAGGGCCTC
>NW_017692107.1:0-275 GCF_001879085.1 Nicotiana attenuata | reverse complement strand
TCCCTAGTTGAGATTTTTAGACATAGGGCCTCCATTTCCTAGTCGCCTTTCGCCAGCATAGGGATCCAATCCCTAGTTGAGATTTTTAGAACTAGGGCCTCCATTCCCTAGTCGCCTTTCGTCAGCATAGGGCCTCCATTCCCTAATTGACATTTTTAGATATAGGGCCTCCATTCCCTAATTGACATTTTTAGATATAGGGCCTCCATTCCATAGACGCCTTTCGCCAGCATAGGGCCTCCAATCCCTAGTTGAGATTTTTAGTCATAGGGCCT
>NW_017692106.1:5166-5501 GCF_001879085.1 Nicotiana attenuata | reverse complement strand
ATAGGGCCTCCGTTCCCTAGTCGCCTTTTTACCAATATTAGGGCTCCAATCCCTGAGTTGAGTTTTTAGACATAGGGCCTCCATTCCCTAGTTGCCTTTTTTAGAACCATTAGGGCTCCAATGCCTGAGTTGAGTTTTTAGACATAGGGCCTCCATTCCCAAGTCGCCTTTTTACCAACATTAGGACTCCAATCGCCGAGTTGAGTTTTTAGACATATGGCCTCCATTCCCTAGTTGCCTTTTACCAACATTAGGGCTCCAATCCCTGAGTTGAGTATTTAGACATAGGCCCTCCATTCCCTAGTCGCCTTTTACCAACATTAGGGCTCCAATCC
>NW_017692106.1:0-296 GCF_001879085.1 Nicotiana attenuata | reverse complement strand
CTCCAATCCCTGAGTTGAGTTTTTAGACATAGGGCCTCCATTTCCTAGTCGCCTTTTTTACCAACATTAGGGCTCCAATCCCTGAGTTGAGTTTTCAGACATAGGTCCTCCATTCCCTAGTCGAATTTTTACCAACATTAGGGCTCCAATCACTAGGTTGTGTTTTTAGACATAGGGCCTCCGTTCCCTAGTCGCCTTTTTACCAATATTAGGGCTCCAATCCCTGAGTTGAGATTTTAGACATAGGGCCTCCATTCCCTAGTCGCCGTTTTACCAACATTAGGGCTCGAATCCCT
>NW_017692105.1:5268-5501 GCF_001879085.1 Nicotiana attenuata | reverse complement strand
GCGACTAGGGAATGGAGGCCCTATGTCTAAAAACTAAACTCAGGGATCGGAGCCCTAATATTGGCAAAAGGTGACTAGGGAATGGAGGCCCTATGTCTAAAAACTCAACTCAGGGATTGGAGCCCTTATGTTGGTAAAAAGGCGACTAGGGAATGGAGGTCCTATGTCTAAAAACTCAACTCATGGATTGGAGCCCTAATGTTAGGACAAAGGCGAACGTAGGGAATCGGAGG
>NW_017692105.1:0-289 GCF_001879085.1 Nicotiana attenuata | reverse complement strand
CTATGTCTAAAAACTCAACTCAGGGATTGGAGCCCTAATGTTGGCAAAAGGCGACTAGGGAACGGAGGCCCTATGTCTAAAAACTCAACTCAGGGATTGGAGCCCTAATGTTGGTAAAAGGCGACTAGGGAATGGAGGCTATATGTCTAAAAACTCAATTCAGGGATTGGAGCCCTAATGTTGGTAAAAGGCGACTAGGGAATGGAGGCCCTATGTCTAAAAACTAAACTCAGGGATCGGAGCCCTAATATTGGCAAAAGGTGACTAGGGAATGGAGGCCCTATGTCTA
>NW_017692104.1:5120-5501 GCF_001879085.1 Nicotiana attenuata | reverse complement strand
TCTCCACTCCCTAATCGACTTTTTCCAACATAGGGTCTCCACTCCCTAGTCACTTTTCCGGTATAGGGTCTCCACTCTCTAGTTGAATTTATTTTAGACGTAGGGTCTCCACTCCCTAGTCTGCTTTTCCAACATAGGGTCTCCACTCCCTAGTTGAATTTATTTTAGATATAGGATCTCCACTCCCTAGTCGGTTTGCCAATATAGGGTCTCCACTCCGTAGTTGAATTTATTTTAGACATAGGGTCTCCACTCCCTAGTCTGCTTTTCCAACATAGGGTCTCCATTCCCTAGTCTGCTTTTCCAACATAGGGTCTCCACTCCCTAGTTGAAGTTATTTTAGACATAGGGTCTCCACTCCCTAGTTACTTTTCCAACATA
>NW_017692104.1:0-1404 GCF_001879085.1 Nicotiana attenuata | reverse complement strand
GAGAGAGTCTTGTTAGTGAAAACTCGCAAAGAGCACTATAAGGCGATGGTGAGAAGAGAAATGAGAGAGGTCAGTTGGCGAAAACCCGCAAAGGGCGCCATTGATCGAAAAGAAGGAGTTCTTTACAACCATCGGCACTGATAGAGTCCTGGCAAGGTTTCTCGATTTTGAGTTATGAGTTATGATGAGTTTATGAGAGATTTGATAGTTGCGCAGATCGGGTATCCAGTCCAAGAAGCATGTCATGTCTATTGGAGTCTGCATGCACTCCAGATAAGTCCTTCTTTCCTCCCCCGAAAGGGACACTTCTCTTTAAATTCATTATCCTGTCCTTTGTTTACTTTTCTTTGAATTCCTTTCGGTTTAATCCTCCTCCGAAACTAATACCAAGAAAAGGTGGCAAGATTGGTTTTACAGGGTTCTTCATAACAAAAGTCAAATTCAAGGAAAAGCACCCAGCCTCAGTAGGTGCATCAGGTCGATCTCGACTGGCCATGATGGCCGATGCTTCTGGGACAAAATTATTGAAAAGGAAAGAAATCCAAAGTCAAGTGCCCGTAAAGGAAAAATAAGATAAAAGGCCAAAGCCCCACACGGTTGAACCATCATGTGAAATTTTGGAAAGTCAAGATCCCTGGGTTTAGAAGAAAGATCGATCTCCAGAAAGCCAGCGAGCCATAGAGGTTTTTATCGAAGAGTTGGGCCGAGATCAAGACAATAAGGGCCACAAAACCAACCACCGTTTCAAACTAACAATTGTTCTTTGTTTGAAAAATAGGAAAAGGTGTAATTCAAAGCAACATTGCAAGAAGCAGGTGCAACCAAAAGGAAACTGCGCAAGGGCTAAAAACAGCTTTGCAGCAACAATCCAAAAAGGAAGTCCTTCCAAATATTCCTGCATCACGATAAAAAAAGATAGAAAAAAAAGAAGAAAAATTCAAAATCATGGTAGCCTAGGGTCCCCAATCTCTAGCTACGTTTTTTCCAACATAGGGTCTCCACTCCCTAGTTGATTTTATTTTAAACATAGGGTCTCCACTCCCTAGTCGCTTTTCCAACATAGGGTCTCCACTCCCTATTTGATGTTATTTTAGACATAGGGTCTCTACTCCCTAGTCGCTTTTCCAACATAGGGTCTCCACTCCCTAGTTAAAGTTATTTTAGACACAGGGTCTCCACTCCCTAGTCGTTTTTCCAACATAGGGTCTCCACTCCCTAGTTTAATTTATTTTAGACATAGGATCTGCACTCCCTAGTCGTTTTTCCAACATAGGGTCTCCACTCCCTAGTCACTTTTCCGGCATAGGGTCTCCACTCCCTAGTTGATTTTTATTTACGGATAGGATCTCCAGTCCCTAGTTTAATTTACTTTAAACACAGGGTCTCCACTCTCTAGTCACCTTT
>NW_017692103.1:5173-5501 GCF_001879085.1 Nicotiana attenuata | reverse complement strand
GTCACCTTTTGCCAACATTAGGGCTCCAATCCCTGAGTTGAGCCTTTTTAGACATAGGGCCTCCATTCCCTAGTCGCCTCTTTCCAACATTAGGGCTCCAATCTCTAAGTTGTGCCTTTTTTGACATAGGGCCTCCATTCCCTAGTCGCCTTTTGCCAACATTAGGGCTCCAATCCCTCTGTTTAGCCTTTTTAGACATAGGGTCTCCATTCCCTAGTCGCCTTGTGCCAACATTAGGGCACCAATCCCTGAGTTGAGCCTTTTTAGACATAGGGCCTCCATTCCCTAGTCGCCTTTTGCCAACATTAGGGCTCCAATCCCTGAGTTG
>NW_017692103.1:0-357 GCF_001879085.1 Nicotiana attenuata | reverse complement strand
CCAACATTAGGGCTCCAATCCCTGAGTTGTGCCTTTTTAGACATAGGACCTCCATTCCCAAGTCGCGTTTCGCCAACATGAGGGCTCCAATCCCTGAGTTGAGACTTATTAGACATAGGGCCTCCATTCCCTAGTCGCCTTTTGCATATATTAGGGCTCCAATCCCTGAGTTGTGCCTTTTTAGACATTGGGCCTCCATTCTCTAGTCGCCTTTTGCCAACATTAGGGCTCCAATCTCTTAGTTGTGCCTTATTAGACATAGGGCCTCCATTCCCTAGTCACCTTTTGCCAACATTAGGGCTCCAATCCCTGAGTTGAGCCTTTTTAGACATAGGGCCTCCATTCCCTAGTCGCCTC
>NW_017692102.1:5285-5501 GCF_001879085.1 Nicotiana attenuata | reverse complement strand
GGCTCCAATCCCTGAGTTGTGCCTTTTAGACATAGGGCCTCCATTCCCTAGTCGCCTTTTGCCAACATTAGGGCTCCAATCCCTGAGTTGACCCTTTTTAGACATAGGGCCTCCATTCCCTAGTCCCATTTTCCCAATATTAGGGCTCCAATCCCTGAGTTGAGCCTTTTTAGACGTACGGCCTCCATTCCCTAGTCGCCTTTTGCCAACATTAGG
>NW_017692102.1:0-332 GCF_001879085.1 Nicotiana attenuata | reverse complement strand
ACATAGGGCCTCCATTCCCTAGTCGCCTTTTTTACCAACATTAGGGCTCCAATCCTTGAGTTGAGATTTTAGACATAGGGCCTACATTCCCTAGTCGTCTTTTCGCCAATATTAGGGCTCCAATCCCTGAGTTGAGATTTTTAGACATAGGGCCTCCATTCCCTAGTCACCTTTTGCCAATATTAGGGGTCCAATCCCTGAGTTGTGCCTTTTTAGACCTTGGGCCTCCATTCCCTATTCGGGTTTTGCCAACATTAGGGCTCCAATCCCTGAGTTGAGCCTTTTTAGGCATAGGGCCTCCATTCCCTAGTCGCCTTTTGCCAACATTAGGG
>NW_017692101.1:5043-5501 GCF_001879085.1 Nicotiana attenuata | reverse complement strand
TGAGCTGATGAGCAGAATCTCCCTCTTAGAGAAGGTGGCACGTGATTCCCAGTTGGAAGCAAACAATTGGAAGGAACAGTTTGACAGCGCTCAAATCGACATGGAGGAATTACAAGAGAGAAGAAGTACCTTAGAACAACAAGTACGAGCATTAACTTCGGAGTTGGCAGTCAACAAGGCTTCATTAAGTCAGGCGGAGAAGGAAAGGGAGCGCCGTGAGTCTTCATTTTCTGAACAGTTATCCAAGGCCAGTGTAAGAGATCCGGGCGTTGAAGGATCATTTTGAATCAGAAAGAAATTTATGCCGGGGAGCTGGTTCAGAATTTTACTAAGGCACAGGAGGATCTTCGAGCCTCTGTTGATAAGGTGCATGCTTTGTAGAGTTCTCATGCCACCCTTCAATCTTCTTATAGTTCTGTCTTGGTCTGAAAACTGAAGAGCTCAAGAATGAGGTCGCT
>NW_017692101.1:0-717 GCF_001879085.1 Nicotiana attenuata | reverse complement strand
TGGTAATAGTTTCTATTTACCTTGTCTGGATATAAATATTTTCTTTGTTCTAACTTTTATCCTCGTTTTTATCAGGATTTGCTATTCGGGGAGTCACCGCAAAGGCAATCATAGCTTCTCGTGACTCTTTGAGTACTCGTACCTCTTCAGCCCAAGATATATTCTTGGGTTCTTCAAAAAGAAAAGCTACTGAGGAAGAGGATTCAGAGGAAGAAGATGAGGGCTCTCTGGTGACGAGACCACGAGCCAAGAGACGTATCGTCTCTGATGACGAGGCTGAAGTCTCCCCTCACCTGTCTCTTTCCGAGCCTGTTGTTACTCTAGTTATCATTCCTGATGATGATGACGTTTCTCCTCACGACACTCATGAGTCTATCGATCAACTTTTTGTTAGTGGTTTTGGTAGTGGAAGCTTAGGACCTGTTCTAGACGAGCTTCCCTTATCTTCCTTTTCATCTCCCGTACCTGTGATTGCTTCTTTACCTTCATCAACTGTTGCTTCTGTTCCTTCTTCTACCGTTCCTCCTTTGGCAATTCCTCCACCTATTGTTCATCATACGGAGGTGCGCTCTTCAAGTAGGAGTACTGCTATGAGGAGCGTAACCATTGAGGTTCCTGCTAACAACAGCCTTTTGAGAAAGTCCGGTCAAGCTGATATTTGGCTCGAGCCTTTGATTGGCCCCATCGAGAAAGCAATGCTTGAGAGCCATAGCAACC
>NW_017692100.1:5227-5502 GCF_001879085.1 Nicotiana attenuata | reverse complement strand
AATATGATTCTCAGTTCCAGATTTTATATTCTTGAATGTTGAACACCTGTATTTGTGCTTGAGGCCGCAGTTTATGCTCTATGCAACTTTGGGCCTGAAGCGGCAGTTATGTATACGTATACTTGGGCCCGAGGCCGCAGTTGTGCGCACACACACACACACACACACACACACACACACATATATATATATATATAGGGCCTGAGGCCGCAGTTTAATATTCAGATAAACAGGTTGTTCATCATTCAGAAGAGGGAGTATTCATATCCTTACTT
>NW_017692100.1:0-679 GCF_001879085.1 Nicotiana attenuata | reverse complement strand
GTGTTGATTATTGGTTAAGAGTGTTGTTTGCCTTATGGGTGATGAAGAATAATGTTGGTGTAATCATTTGAGACATTAGAATTTATCTAGGAACAAGAGAATGGGTTGTTGGGTGTAGAGACACCATTAATAAGGACTATGAAGCTTTATTTTTACCAAGTGATTGACAAAATGCTTAAGTGACCAAAACATGAGCATTATAGCTAATATGGAATCCCCTTTGACTTGTATTGCTATAGATTGAAGTTCAAAGGATTGACAAACATTGTATTACGCTCAAGAGCAGGAAGTTAAGGTATGTAAGGCTAACTCTTTACGTTTGGGAATGTCTATGATTCTCCCTACGTCCCATTCATTATGATCATTACCAGTCTCCTCAGAAAGGAACTATGCCTTAGTTCCCTGATCAGTAGTAGGACTTCTATTCTCTAGATGGCATAGTATCATAATCATTCGATATTCTATGAGTTTCAGTTATGACAAATAAACTTGTTATGAATACTCATCTCAGTCTAATCCTATTCACTATTCCAATATCATGTAACCCAGTATGGCTCATTATTTCAGTATCATGTATTGTAATATGATTCTCAGTTCCAGATTTTATATTCTTGAATGTTGAACACCTGTATTTGTGCTTGAGGCCGCAGTTTATGCTCTATGCAACTTTGGGCCTGAA
>NW_017692099.1:0-5503 GCF_001879085.1 Nicotiana attenuata | reverse complement strand
GGTGGACAGTCTTTAGGGTGGGAAATGGCAAATGGTAGACGAGAAGAAGAAAAGGCAGAGAGAGTAAAAAAATAATAAAAGAAGTAAAATAAAAAGGGAAGCATACACTAAAAATGTGTCTATTTTTATATTTTCCTCTTACAAGCGATTTTGGGAGAGTGAAATTACCGCATTTGCCATGTCATCATCTAGGGTGATATAAAATTCACCTCTAACAAGAATAGGGGGGACATAAATCGTTCGTAAAATTAAGGTGTGTAAATGATTTTTCCGGACAAGTTTGGTGGGCAACTTATGTATTTTCTCTAACATAAATTGCTCATGGAAAGCAACTTTACTCGGTCTAGAAGGTCGCCCCTGTTATTTGTTTCTTCAACCCGATACGTTGCACTATATTGCCGACTTACTGGAGAAATGGGAATAAGGATGCACCGGTAACGATTTGTTGATAACAAAGGCGGGGATTATATTCCAGCGCCACTTCAATCTAACCATATCAGTCATATCTCCGCCACTACTTGGCTTTCACTGCAAAGAGACTTTCGGCGCATACAAATTTCTTATGCTTCTCATTGGCTTGGCTGTGTTTCTCAATTGATTTACTAATCTACTTTTACATTTTGTTATTGAGTTGACATATGTTCTGCGAAATGGTTATATTTTGGAGATGATTATAGTTTATAATTTGGAGATGATTACAGGAGTAACAGTTATTTGCTACTTTTAAGATGTACTGCTTGAATACATAATACTTTTAATTAAGCCTACACTTGTGTTCGTCCTGTAATTTTTGGAGACTATGATTGTAGTCATCGCTTTATGTTTGTAAGTGCTTCGTAAGGTTATATATGTTGGGCACATGCCCATGTTGTCCAACCAAAGGTCCAATGGCCTAATTCTATTCTCTTTTGGTTTTCATTCATATTTGGAATTGAATTTTGTCTTTAAGAGAAAGCACCACTCATGATCTATAAATAGGACAACTTGGAGAATTATTCTATGCTTATTCATACAAGTCTTTGAAAGACTTAAGCACATAAGAGTGGTTTTTGAGAGAGTTTTCATCAAGAGAGAAGAGAGAAGAAAAGTATTTGTTTTGCTGCAGATTTTTATTCCGACCAGTCAACTTCAAATCACGTTTTTTGATTCGTTAACTGTTGGATCGGGCTGAAATTTATGTTCGTAACATCTTGGTCTTCAATTTGAACGGTGGAGATCGGATTTGAAGGCACGTAGCATCTGATTTTGAGCCTCGAACAACTTCTTCGTTTTTGTGGATTATACTCTTTCTTCAATTGATTAGTTGTTGCTCTTGTTGCTATTGTTGCTCCGTGTTTGACACTTGTTGTGTAGCCAATTTGGAGAACTTTTGTAACCCTCTTATGTTATAGTGGAGCTTTTTAGATCTTTGTGATCCCGTGGTTTTTACCTTCGATTTGAAGGGTTTTTCACGTTAAAATTTGGTGTTCATTACTTTCTTTATTTTCGGGTTTGCCTCTTCCTCGATATAACAGTGGTATCAGAGCCTTGGTTATTTATCGGGGTTGTTACGGAATGGAGGCGAATATGAGCAAGATGGTATGTTTATGGGAGAAATTATAATGTATGGAGAAGCAAGATGAAAGATTTGTTGTTCGTGAAGAAGATGCATCTACCCGTTTTTTTGAGCTCATAAACCCGAGAGTATATCTGATGAAGATTGAGATTTCGAGCACCAACAAGTATGTGGATATATACGCCAATGGGTTGAAGATAATGTTTGCAACCATATTGTGAAGAAGACACATGCGAGATAATTGTGGGAAAAGCTAGAGGCTCTTTATGCTTCAAAAACTAGGAACAACAAGTTGTTCCTGCTAAAACAATTGATGACCTTTAAATACAAGGAAGGCAGCCCTATCCTTGATCACATAAATGATTTTCAGGGCGTTCTTGATCAGCTGTCTGGAATGGAGTTTATTTTGATGATGAGATACAAGGACTTTGGCTTCTTAATACTCTGCTTGACTCTTGGGAAACTCTTCGTGTTTCTTTGACAAATTCAGCTCTTGGAGGTAAGGTGACCATGGAATATGCCAGGAGTGATGTGTTGAACGAGGAAGTAAGGAGAAAATCTCAGGGTTCGTCTTCAGAAGTAGATATCTTGGTTACAGAAGACCGGGGGAGAGATAGAACAAGAGGCTCGTGGAATAGAGGTAAAAGTAGAAATAAGTCAAGGTCCAAATACCATAATATTACATGCAACCACGGTGGCAAGAAAGGACATATCAAAAGGTTTTGCCGCAAGTTGTTGCAAGACATTAGAGAAGGAAAGAAAGTTGAAAATAACGAGAACAATGTTGCTGCTATTGTTCGAGATGACCTTCTTTTTGCTTATGATGAAAACGTCATCAATTTGGTATCCCATGAGACGAGCTGGATAGTAGATTCTGGAGCTACCTCGCATGTCACACCAAGAAAAGACTTTTTCTCATCTTATACTCCTCTTGATTATGGAGTGTTAAAGATGGGCAATGCCAGTGAAGTTAAGGTGTTTGGTGTTGGCACAGTTTGTTTGAAAACTAATAATGGTTCAACGTTAGTTCTTCAAGATGTCAAGCATGCTCCAGACTTTCCTTTCAATTTGATCTTCTTAGGAAGATTAGACGATGAAGGTTACCATAATGCCCTATTTAATGGCCAATAGAAGCTCACCAAGGGCTCGTTAGTAGTGGCTCGAGGAGTCAAGTCTGGCCATTTATATGTGACACAGGGCTTATTCTTAATGATTCCATAAATCTGGTGGAAAGTGACACTTTATCAGAATTGTGGCACAAAAGATTGAGTCATATGAGCGATAGGGGGATTACGTGTTTGGCTGAGAAAAGTTTGCTTTCTGGATTGAAACAAGCAAAGCTGAAAAGGTGTATCCATTGTTTAGCTGGCAAACAGAAAAGTGTTTCCTTTCATAGCCATCCTCCCTCAAGAAAGCCCGATTTATTGGAGCTAGTACACTCTGATTTGTGTGGTCCTTTTAAAGTAAAGTCAAAAGGTGGTGCACTTACTTTGTGACCTTCATTGATGATCATTCGCGTAAGCTCTGGGTGTATCCTTTGAAATCTAAAGATCAAGCACTTGGGCGTGTTTAAGGAATTTCAGGCCTTAGCTGAGAGACAGACGGGGAAGAAATTCAAATGTATTCTCACTGACAATGGTGGTGAATAATGTGGTCCCTTTGATAACTATTGCAAGGAACAAGGAATTTGTCATTAGAAAACTCCATCCAAGACACCCCAATTGAATGGTTTAGCAGAGAGGACGAATAGAACTCTAGTTGAGAGAGTTACATGCTTGCTTTCAGAAGCTAAACTTCCAAATACATTTTGGGCGGAAGCACTTAATACTGTTGCCTATGTTATCAATTTGTCTCCTACTGTTGCTTTGGATGGTGATGCCCCAGACAGAGTTTGGTTTGCCAAAGATATTATGATCACCTGAGAGTTTTTGGGTGTAAAGCTTGTGTGCCTGTTCCTAAAGATGAGAGATCGAAACTGGACGTCAAAATTAAGCAGTGCATCTTTATCGGTTATGGTCAAGATGAATTTGGGTATCGTTTTTATGATCCAGTTGACAATAAGCTTATTAGAAGTGGTGATGCAATATTCTTTGAAGACCAAACTATTGAAGATATTGACAAAGCCGAGAAGATTGATTCTCAGAGTAATGAGAGCTTAGTTGATAGTGATCCAGTTTCTATTGCTAAGGCACTATTGCACATGAAGGAACCAAAGACAATGATGGAGATAGTGATCAAGATCAAAATGATCATGATGGTGTAGATGTTATGGATGCTTCAGTTGATGAAGTTGTGGTTGATCAACAACCAATTCTTGCTCAGGTAACTACTTCGAATGCTCCTAAAACCTCTCTTAGAAGATCTACAAGGGAGAAGCAAAAATTCATGCGCTATCCTTCTGATGAGTATGTACTTCTGATTGACATGGGAGAACATGAGAATTATGATGAAACCATGCAAGATACTCACAAAGATCAGTGGATCGAAGACATGGAAGATGAGATGAAGTCACTTCATGAGAATGTCACTTATGAGTTAGTGAAATTGCTGAAAGGTAAGAGAGCTTTATCTAACAAATGGATATTCAGAATAAAGCAAGATAACCATACCTCTGCGCCTAGATACAAGGCAAGGTTAGTTGTTAAAGGTTTTGGCCAGAAGAAGGGAGTTGACTTTGATGAAATTTTCTCCCCTGTTGTGAAGATGTCCTCTATTCGTGTGGTTCTAGGCTTAGCCGCAAGTCTAGATTTAGAGGTTGAGCAGATGGATGTCAAGACTGTTTTTCTTCATGGTGATTTAGATGAGGAGATTTATATGGAGCAGCCTGAGGACTTCGTAGTTAAGCTTGCAGATAAGCATGCGTTTAGCAGAAAATTGGAAGGCATGAAGCGTGTCAATAGTTCATCTACTTGAAGACACATTTGGCCCCTTGGCTGGAGGGGGGGTTTGTTGGGCTCATGCCATGTTGTCCAGCCAAAGGCCCAATGGCCTAATCCTATTCTCTTTTGGTTTCCATTCCTATTCGGAATTGGATTCGGTGTTTATTCCTATTTTGAGTGGGTTTTGGCTTTAAGAGAAAGCACAACTCATGATCTATAAATAGGACAACCTTGGAGAATTATTCTATGCTCATTGATACAAGTCTTTGAAAGACTTAAGCACATAAGAGTGCTTTAGAGAGAGCTTTCATCAAGAGAGAAGAGAGAAGAAAAGTATTTGTTTTGCTGCAGATTTTTATTCCGACCAGCCAACTTCAAATCACATTTCCCGATTTGTTAACCATTGGATCGGGTTGAAATTTTGACTGAGTGTTTGTAACAACTTGGTCTTGGATTTGAACGGTGGAAATCGGATTTGGAGGCTCGTAGCATCTGATTTCGAGCCTCGAACAACATCTTCATTTTTGTGGATTATACTCTTTCTTCAATTAATTAGTTGTTGCTCTTGTTGCTATTATTGCTCCGTGTTTGGCCCTTGTTGTGTAGCCAATTTGGAGAACTTTTATAACCCTCTTATTGTTATAGTGGAGCTTTTTGGATCTTTGTGATCCCGTGGTTTTTACCTTCGATTTGAAGGGTTTTCCATGTTAAAATTTTGTGTTCTTATCTTCTTTATTTTCAGGTTTGCCTCTTACTCAACATAACAATATGATGAGTTGAAAATTGCTTTCATTTCTGGTGAGGCTGCCTTGGTCCAAAAGGGGTTGCCAGCCAACCAAGAAAGGACTGCATCTGTCATGGCCTCATGGGAGAAAAATCTTTTAAAATGATGCAAAAACGTGGCATGTTTATTATGTTTCCATGTGATTGCAGACTAGTTTGTGTCTTATCTTTTTTTCCCCCTTCACACAGTTAATAGATGAGAAGCAAAAGGTTCAATTGGATGTGATCTCATTGTTATTATTATGTATTCGAAAAATATATTCAAAAACCAAATAAGCAATGAAAA
>NW_017692098.1:5209-5503 GCF_001879085.1 Nicotiana attenuata | reverse complement strand
GGCAAAAAAGGCAACTAGGCAATGGAGGCCCTATGTCTAAAATCTCAACTTAGGGATTGGAGGCCTAATGTTGGCAAAAAGGCATCTAGGGAATGGAGGCCCTATGTCTAATAATCTCAACTCAGGGATTGGAGCCCTAATGTTGGCAAAAACGCGACTAGGGAATGGAGGCCCTATTTCTAAAATCTCAACTTAGGGATTGGAGCCCTAATGTTGGCAAAAAGGTGACTAGGGAATGGAGGCCCTATGTCTAAAAATCTCAACTCAGGGATTGGAGCCCTAATGTTGGCAAAA
>NW_017692098.1:0-225 GCF_001879085.1 Nicotiana attenuata | reverse complement strand
TTGGCAAAAAGGCGACTAGGGAATGGAGGCCCTATGTCTAAAAATCTCAACTCAGGGATTGGAGCCATAATGTTGGCAAAAATGCGACTAGGGAATGGAGGCCCTATGTCTAAAAGTCTCAACTTAGGGATTGGAGGCCTAATGTTGGCAAAAAGGCATCTAGGGAATGGAGGCCCTATGTCTAATAATCTCAACTCAGGGATTGGAGCCCTAATGTTGGCAAAA
>NW_017692097.1:5234-5503 GCF_001879085.1 Nicotiana attenuata | reverse complement strand
GACAAAGGGCATAGGGCCTCCATTCCCTAGTCGCCTTTTACCAACATTAGGGCTCCAATCCCTGAGTTGAGTTTTTAGACATAGTGCCTCAATTCCCTAGTCGCCTTTTACCAACATTAGGGCTCTAATCCCTGAGTTGAGATTTTAGACATAGGGCCTCCATTCCCTAGTCGCCTTTTACCAACATTAGGGCTCCAATCCCTAAGTTGAGTTTTTAGACATACGGCCTCTATTCCCTAGTCGCCTTTTACCAACATTAGGGCTCCAAT
>NW_017692097.1:0-621 GCF_001879085.1 Nicotiana attenuata | reverse complement strand
TTAGGGCTCCAATCCCTGAGTTGAGATTTTTAGACATAGGCCCTCCATTCCCTAGTCGCCTTTCTTGCCAACATTAGGGCTCCAATCCCTGAGTTGAGTATTTAGACATGGGTCCTCCATTCCCTAGTCGCCTTTTTACCAACATTAGGGCTCCTTCCTTGAGTTGAGTTTTTAGACATAGGGCCTCCATTCCCTAGTCGCCTTTTACATACATTAGGGCTCCAATCCCTGAGTTGAGTTTTTTTACACATAGGGCCTCCATTCCCTAGTCGCCTTTCACCAACATTAGGGCTCCAATCCCTGAGTTGAGTTTATCGACATAGGGCCTCCAATACCTAGTCGCCTTTTTACCAACATTAGAGCTGCAATCCCTGAGTTGAGATTTTAGACATAGGGCCTCCATTCCCTAGTCGCCTTTTACCAACATTAGGGCTCCCATCCCTGAGTTGAGATTTTAAGACATAGGGCCTCCATTCCCTAGTCGCCTTATACCAACATTAGGGCTCGAATCCCTGAGTTGAGTTTTAGACAAAGGGCATAGGGCCTCCATTCCCTAGTCGCCTTTTACCAACATTAGGGCTCCAATCCCTGAGTTGAGTTTTTAGACATAGGGCCTCCATT
>NW_017692096.1:5116-5503 GCF_001879085.1 Nicotiana attenuata | reverse complement strand
CCAGGGAGATCCACGGGTTATTCCGGGATGGGAAGAAAAAAGCTCCTTGAGTTATGCCAGGGAGATCCACGAGTTATGCCGGGATGGAAAGAGAAAAGCTCCTTGGGTTATGCCAGGGAGGTCCACGGGTTATGCCGGGATGGAAAGAAAAAAGCTACAGGGAAAAACGCTCAAGTCAGGGGTTGGAGCCCTAATGTTGGCCAAAGGAAAAACGCTCAACTCAGGGGTTGGAGCCCTAATGTTGGCTAAAGGAAAAAACGCTCAACTCAGGGATTGAAGCCCTAATGTTGGCTAAAGGGAAAAACGCTCAACTCAGGGGTTGGAGCCCTAATGTTGGCTAAAAGGAAAATGCTCAACTCAGGGGTTGGAGCCCTAATGTTGGCTAAA
>NW_017692096.1:0-593 GCF_001879085.1 Nicotiana attenuata | reverse complement strand
CTGCAGCATTGGGTCAAAACGGGATCAGCGGAGCTTGTGACTTCAATCAGATTTTGAGCAATCCGCACCCTTGTTTGCTTCACATTTGAGTTCATTTATTTTTGTTCTTTTCTTCTTTTCTTTATTCTGGATTGAGACTCATTCCATCGGTCATCTCGCACCCTATGTCTCGATGTCAAACCTGCTTAAGACACCAAAACAAACAAACGAACGAAATTTTCTGCCCCAGTTTTCACTAGGAAAATTTCATGAGTTAGTTATGACACATATCTAATTGATAAAACCAGGATTGTGTATCCTTGGGAATGAATCCAGGTTATGCTGGGAAATGACCGGGTTATGTCGGAAAAGAAAAAGGGTCCTCGGGTTATGCCGGGACGGAAAAAAAAAAGCTCCTTGGGTTATGCCAGGGAGACCCACGGGTTATGCCGGGACTGGAAAGAAAAAAGCTCCCTAGGCTATGCCAGGGAGATCCACGGGTTATGTCGGGATTTGGAAAGAAAAAAGCTCCTTGGGTTATGCCAGGGAGATCCTCGGGTTATGCCGGGATTTGGAAAGAAAAATGCTCCTTGGGTTATGCCAGGGAGATCCTC
>NW_017692095.1:5265-5503 GCF_001879085.1 Nicotiana attenuata | reverse complement strand
ACCTTTTGCCAACATAGGGTCTCCACTCCCTAGTTGAGATTATTTTAGATATAGGGTCTCCACTCCCTAGTCGCCTTTTGCAAACATAGGGTCTCCACTCCCTAGTTGAGTTTATTAATAGACATAGGGTCTCCACTCCTTAGTTGAGATTATTTTTAGACATAGGGTCTCCACTCCCTAGTCGCCTTTTGCCAACATAGGGTCTCCACTCCCTAGTTGAGTTTATTGTTAGACATAG
>NW_017692095.1:0-290 GCF_001879085.1 Nicotiana attenuata | reverse complement strand
ACTCCATAGTCGCCTTTTGCCAACATAGGGTCTCCACTCCCTAGTTGAGTTTATTGTTAGACATAGGGTCTCCATTCCCTAGTCACCTTTTGCCAACATAGGGTCTCCACTCCCTAGTTGAGATTATTTTAGACATAGGGTCTCCACTCCCTAGTCGCCTTTTGAAAATATAGGGTCTCCACTCCCTAGTTTAGTTTATTTTTAGACATAGGGTCTCCACTCCTTAGTTGAGATTATTTTTAGACATAGGGTCTCCACTCCCTAGTCGCCTTTTGCCAACATAGGGTCTC
>NW_017692094.1:4902-5503 GCF_001879085.1 Nicotiana attenuata | reverse complement strand
CTGATGTAGTTTTTATTACTTTAATCTGGGCTGTAATAATTTGTAATAAACTCTTGGGGATGGCTAGTGAAAAGGGTGGGTAACTATGTATGCAAAAGGGTAGAAATCATGCCTATAGGTCTCAAATAATTTCTACATTTAGATATCATTTTCATTGGTTTCAAACAATTTCTGCATATAGAAACATGCCTATAGGTCCTTAAAATAAATTCTGCACTTAGATATCATGTTCATAGGTTTCAAACAATTTCTGCATTTAGATATCATGTTCATAGGTTTCAAACAATTTCTGCATATAGAAATCATGCCTATAGGTTCTTAAAATAAATTCTGCATTTAGATATCATGTTCATAGGTTTCAAATAATTTCTGCATTTAGATATCATGTTCATAGGTTTCAAACAATTTCTGCATATAGAAATCATGTCTATAGGTTCTTAAAAATAAATTCTGCATTTAGAAATCATGCCTATAGTTTTAAAACAATTTATGCATTTAGATACCATGTTCGTAGGTTTTCAAATAGTGTAGCACCTAGATATCATGTGCATAAGTTTTAAAACAAGGTTCTTCTTGCATTCTACACCACGTTCAAAATCAA
>NW_017692094.1:0-730 GCF_001879085.1 Nicotiana attenuata | reverse complement strand
GGAATTGGGAGAGGGGCGGCACTTGGCTTCCATGGCTGTTGAGAATATTTATCTATATCTACTCCCTTGATCACGGGTGGTACTCCAGGTATTTGTTCTATGCGGTCGTTTTGCTCCCTAAGCTGTTTCTGCAATGTTAGCACTAGATTTTGCAAATCAGAATTAATTCGGATTACCTGGGTCTCCCTCCTGTGTTTCACTGGGGGTTCCACCGCTGCCTGAATTAACCAGTCCAGAACGAGGGTTCTCCAAAGTATTGTTATTTGGAGTAGGTGTGGGTAAGTATGTGTCCTGGCAGGCTTATAGGTGTGCCAGCATTCCCCATTGCTGGGCATGCCCAAAGTCTGCCTTTTTGCCTAAACGACAAGCTCTTTACAATCACCTATTCCCCTGAATCCCCTTGTGTGCTTATCTGTAGTTGATTCCCCCTTCCTTTTCCCTTTTAGCACCCTATTCTGCACTTGGACACCTTCTTAGTCTTTAAGTTCTGCCCCCCTCTTGTGAGCCTTGCCTTGGGACCCTTTGAGCTCCCTCTGAACTTGGACACTTGAGGGCTAGCCCTTCCACAGTGCACTTGTCCCAATCTGATAATACATTTGGGTGTGAGCATTGCTCGGAGTCCCATTGAGGCTCTTAGGGAACTTTGACACACTCAAGTGGGAGAAAGGCTTTGGATCATGATCTCATGGAGTTGGTTTAGCTCATATTTCAGACATGAAGTCTGAATCAG
>NW_017692093.1:5054-5503 GCF_001879085.1 Nicotiana attenuata | reverse complement strand
AGGGCTCCAATCCCTGAGTTGCGCCTTTTAGACATAGGGCCTCCATTCCCTAGTCGCCTTTTACAAACATTAGGGCTCCAATCCCTGAGTTGAGGTTTTTACCTTTTAGCCAACATTAGGGCTCCAATCCCTGAGTTCCGCATTTTAGACATAGGGCCTCCATTCCCTAGTCGCCTTTCGCCAACATTAGGACTCCAATCCCTGAGTTGAGCTTTTTACCCTTTTGCCAACATTAGGGCTCCAATCCCTGAGTTGAGCTTATTACCCTTTAGCCAACATTAGGGCTCCAATACCTGAGTTGTGCCTTGTAGACATAGGGCCTCCATTCCCTAGTCGCCTATTGCCAACATTAGGGCTCCAGTCCCTGAGTTGAGTTTTTTTACCTTTTAGCCAACATTAGGGCTCCAAGCCCTGAGTTGCGCCTTTTAGACATAGGGCCTCCATTCCCT
>NW_017692093.1:0-550 GCF_001879085.1 Nicotiana attenuata | reverse complement strand
GGCCTCCATTCCCTAGTCGCCTTTTGCCAACATTAGGGCTCCAATCCCTTAGTTGTGCCTCTTTAGACATAGGGACTCCATTCCATAGTCGTCTTTTTTCCAACATTAGGGCTCCAATCCCTGAGTTGTGCCTTTTTGGACATAGGGCCTCATTCCCTTGTCGCCTTTTGCCAACATTAGGGCTCCAATCCCTGAGTTGAGCTTTTTACATTTTAGACAAAATTAGGGCTCCAATCCCTGAGTTGCGCCTTTTAGATAGGGCCTCCATTTCCCGGTCACCTTTGCCAACATTAGGGCTCAAATCCCTGAGTTGAGCTTTTTACCTTTTAGCCAACACTAGGGCTCCAATCCCTGAGTTGCGTTTTTTAGACATAGGGCCTCCATTCCCTAGTGGGCTTTTGCCAACATTAGGGCTCCAATCCCTGAGTTGAGCTTTTTACCCTTTAACCACTATTAGGGCTCCAATACCTGAGTTGCGCCTTTTAGACATAGGGCCTCCATCCCCTAGTCGCCTTTTGCCAACATTAGGGCTCCAATCCCTGAGTTGAGC
>NW_017692092.1:0-5504 GCF_001879085.1 Nicotiana attenuata | reverse complement strand
TATTTTATCTTATAGGCACATAGCATAAATAAGGTATTATACTAAGTTTCCAAACAGAATACATAAGCACCATTGTATCCATAACATATGGTTTCTAAAATGAGTACAACACTCTCAACCTTTTTCCGCAAGGTAAGGAGGTTCTCGTATGGTAAGAGTGGCTTGTTTTAGAAATCCTGCTTTGTCCCAAGATGATGTTGCCTGCTCTGGGACAGCAACAATCAGACTTTCAAGAAGGTCTGTGCTTTGCAAAATTTTGTCTTCTCATACGTCGCGAAAGCAACATTGCTTCCCTTCTATGAGCAGATATTTGGCTCTGCGTGTCACGCCGTTTAAGCTGCATTGCAGCCTTCTTTTTTTCAGCGTATGAGTACTTGTTTGGTTCTTTAGAATCCATCAATCGCGGCAGTTCAACTTCTCTTTTCACCTATAAATATTTCCAACCGAAGTTCTAATGAAATGTTTCAAAAAGACATAAATTATATTTTTAATATCACGGAACACTATATCTATTAAAGATTAATGTATTACCCACAGAAATACAATGAGAAAATTTGTTGAACTTCACTATTTACTTCTTCATCCGATAGAGGAATACTTTAATGTAAGACTAATTTAGTCACGAGAACTTTTGGGTGGTTTGAAATATTTTAATTTAACACTTACTTATCATAACAACTTTCCTGGGGTTTGTCATGAGTTTCTACGACTGGTTGCCATTTTATATGTATGCGACTTTGGTTATTAGTGCTGCAACTATCATTTAATTCTTCCCGTGGCACAAACGGGTCTACTAAGTCCCTATATTATTACTCCCTCCGTTTCATATATTTGAGGAAGTTTGACTCGGCACAGAGTTTAACAAAAAAGTAGAAGACTTTTGAAAGTTGTGGTCTTAAAAGCTTAAGGGGTAAAAGGTTTGTGGGGCCATGCCATTTGTGTGGCTATAAAAGCTTCTCACTAAGGGCAAAAAGGGCAAAATGAAGAGTTTAAAGTTGAATTATTTCCAAATTTAGAAATGTGTCATTTGTTTTGGAACAGACTAAAAAGGAAAGTACCTCATTTAAGATGAAACGGAGGGAGTAATAAAATTCTACTTTGGAACTTTGGCAAATAATTTCCCTGAACACTAAACTTTCCTCTTTACGTTTACCCCGTTTTTTTATAGGCTACTTTCCTCTCTGATTAATGTGGTGTTTTAGCATTAGATTAGTATGATGTTGCAACAGCATAATTGAGCTTCCAACATACTTAAGAGATGATGTGTTACTTTCTGTTGAACTCAAGACACTCTATCGATCATGAGGTTTATATGATGTCTTACGTCCTCGCTGCAGTAAGTAGTTTTGGCTTATTTGTTTTTTATTCAACTCTAAGTGTATGAATTCATGTTGGTTATTATATATTCTTTGAAATTTTGTAGCTATTTGGAGCAAATAGAACAATCTGTATGTCATTGAATATATTTTTTGTCTAATCAGTTATGCGTAATAGTTGTGCAATCATTGTTCAGTGTGGTCATCGTACATATTGTATGATGCAAGTTACAATCTCACTGAAGACAAAGTGTGATAAATTAAATTTTGTTGTTTACAAGCACTCCGGACATGCACACAGGATAGTGGCTGTTATAGCATTTACATTAACAGAACATTGTGAATTGTCCAACAGCGAGGAAATAAATCTTAAGAAAGTTTACTTATTTTTTCAAATTGGCATTCAGTAAGCTGACTACCAAATGCTAATCCCAACAGCTTGATTTCATTTACTATTTCTGTTTATCTTCTTAATTGATTTAAAGGATTGTGCATATATGTGGAAAGAATCTTAGTACATAAAATAAGTGTACGCATGTACAATAATGTTTGATGAAAAAAATATTTCCTTTTTATGTCCTATATCAAATTGAAGATACTACCAGACCCAAATAGCTATTTAGTAGCTTATACTGATAAAACAACATGGAATAGCAAGACTTTGAGAACATCTGGGCTTTTACAGATTTAACAGCTTATCAATGTGAACAAAAAATAAATTGTACATGCACATGTTAAAAGCTTCAAACTCTGATTCACGAAGACCAAGTGTGAAAACAAACAATTAAAGATCTCATTGCAAACTTAATATTGAAATTTCTCTTCTTATTGAGAAAAGACACAAGGCATGGATGGTTTAGTTCAATCCGTACTGTCTAATTGAAAGCAAAAGCGGTTGTTAGTATTTAGTCGCAGGTTTCCCCAACTATTTCACAATCGAGAAAATAAACCTAAAACAATAGTAGAAATAAAAAAAAATGCCTAATTCATTCAGGAATTGCCTCAAACACCTAAAGACAAAGCCGTTGGAAAAATTAAACTCTCTGTTGAATAAAGCCCTAACATGCCATGAAAAATTAAATAGAGAAACACGGTATGCGAAGAAGGAGAAGAAAACTCACAAGAAACAACGATCCAAACGGTAAATTCAGAAAACTGCAAGGATGAGATCAATAAGCGCAAGGAGCCAAAAGGTGGAAGCTGGGAATTGACGGACGGCGGAGCTTATCTGATATTGGTGATACTGTGCTTATTATGAATCTTCTTCAGTTTGTTCTCTTTGTTGTTTAATTGATGCAAATCCTCGAGAGGCACACTTTGTTGCAAAGTATATTTTTTTGCCTTTGATTTTTTATCAGATGACTTAAATTGTTAATTTTGTCTCATAAATAAGTAATTCGCAAAATCTTTCCCATATTTTACCTTTGTATTTTGGTGTATGTACAGTTGGATAAAAATTTAATATAGCAAGTGTTAATACTTTGTTGTTCGTTTGGTTACCATAAAAATATACTCTAAAGTTCTGTTAATTTGCAAACGCTAAATTAGAATTCAAAGAAAAGGTTACCCAATCCAACAGCTAGGGACATGTCATTCAACAACAAAAAAAATTAGTGTAATCCCACAAGCAGCGTCTGGAAGGACATGTCATTCAGAAAGAAAGAAAACAATAAATATGGGTGAAAATGCCAGATATATGCACAGGCATCAACCCAAAAATGAAAATGAAATCAATACTATTTACATGGTTCACATTGTATCTTGTGAAAGAAAGGCACAAGAAAATGACCTTGGACAGTATTTTAACATTATTTCGACCTAGACAGCAAAGTGGTGTGAACTTTACATGTCAACATAATTAATGATACTAATTTAAGTGGAATGTCTTAAGGGGAATTTCAAAGTCTTCTTCAATATTCTCTCAAAATAGACCCTGTTAATATAAGTTATGTGGAAAGCTAGGAGATAAGAAGTGTGTATAATAGCATATATAAGAAAAGAGGCAAGTAGAGGCAATTTAAAGTTAAGTTAAATAGGTGACAATCCATTGTAGATTAAATTCACAACAAATCCATTTCATCTTATCAAAAAAATATTGATAAAGAACCACGATGACTTCAAAGGAGACAAAGAAGCTTGAAACTACTTCACCGTGCAAGAGAAAATGTGAGCAACACTTGCACCAAATCCAAACAAATGATGGAATCTCTCAGCCTCCTTGGAAGTCGTAATCTGCAAAAGAAATCATCTAAAACATCAACAATGTTCAACAACTGTGATTTCCCCACCAAAGCTCAAGAGCAATGTTCATATTGACAGAGAGATCCGTTGACGATCATATTATAACTTGCCAGCACCATAGCCAGAATGGTAAATAACAGGAATAAAACTTTTATACATTTTGTATGACCAACTGCAACTGAAAAACAACAGACCAAGACATAAAACAATCATGAAATGTTATTAACAATTTTTAAGACTTAGTGAGCACAACTGCACCATAAACAGAACCGTTAGCAAAGTCATCCACCAGTAGAGCTAGATTAGATAGAGCCGAAATAATATTTTAGAACTCCACCATTTTGCTATACAAACAAATTTCCTCCTCCTTTCCTTTTCGCATCCCTGCGATGTAACAAAAAGAAAAAGAGAAGAAAAGGAAGAATTTTTCTTCGCACGCATTCTAAAACGTGTATACATATTTTACATAGAAACATGTAAAGTTGGGCAATTGAAAATAGAACTAATAAAGGCAATATAAGAAGAAAAATTTTCATTAAGCGCATAGTCAATCATACAACTTTTGATAATGTATCCATCATGTGAAGTCACTTTCCCTTATGACTCTTGTTATCTAAGTAGACCTTCATTGAGTACTAATTCATTTTGACTTGCTTCGATGCATTACTTCTTATCAATTAAAAATATTAGACAAAAGCAGCAATCGATCTGTCGATCATTATTACCTTTCCATCATCAAACATCTGTTCCCATACCAAGCACCAAGCGGAACCAAGTCCAAGGAATCACTTAGCCCTTCCACGTAGTCCCTCTTGACCTGCAGACAAGTCCCAGGATTAGGATTAGGATTAGAGCTCTAATCTTGCTAGTGCAATATATCATTTTTCGAGGCGACACCTTTAACCATGCATTAGTGCGCTTTGATGGTGTGTACCCAGCATCTATATCAAGGGATTTCACCATGATTCCTTCACAAGAAGAACGTAGCGCATCATCAAGAAAGGTGTTCATCCTAGCCAATGTGGCTTCGTTATCTGCACAAGAATCATCAGACTCTACCTGAAGAAAGATAGGTTAGGTAAATTACTAAATAGCTGGCAACAGAATGCTCATGTTACGTACTAACCAACAAAACAAAATTATGCACCAAGAAGAAACTTACAGTCATTTTCTGTCGCAAACTCGAAATAACCCACTTGCCGTCACCAAATAAATCCTTCAGGTCTGATTTTCACACAGCAAATTTCAAAAACTAGGAGGACGATTTTACAATATCTATTAAGTACTAAACTTCTACACTTATAGGAAGAAATAAAGATGCATACATTTTCGCCTTTGACGGAGTGGCAGATGCAACAATCTGTAGCCAAAGAATTTTACAGTTATAGAATCCTAAAAAGGATGTCTCTTCTTACTTAGGAGAATAGTTGATAAGCTACTCCCTTGGTACTGTTTGATTGGGTACATGTATATTATTTGTGATGAATGAGAAGTTATTTTAATTACTAATGTAACACAATATACAAAGCACATCGAATATATTCTGCATGGTGCATGCCTATTAGGTAGGTATTTTCTTATTAGTTTAATATTTTAGTTAACTCAGTTGAAGTCTTTTTTTTATGTTTAATACATTGAGACTAATGAAAGGAAAATGAAGCATCTTAGCAGCTTCTGATAGATTGTAGGGTGATGTAACAGGCAAGTTGCTTATCATTGGTTGGCGTGATTTATAAAATGGGTAAAGGTGGCTATCTTTGAAACACATGTAATCACACACGCACACACCTAGATAGATTGAGATTGAGATTGAGATGGAGATGGGTGGATTTAAAGAAGAGTTGATTTTCTGCACTACATGTCTGTGAAGTGTGACATTGAAATCTGAAGCTACCTATCACTCAAAACCTAAAGACGTGTTAACTCCTTTTCATTTCCTATTCACTC
>NW_017692091.1:0-5504 GCF_001879085.1 Nicotiana attenuata | reverse complement strand
AAAAAAAGGTTCCTCGGTTTTTGGCCGGGAGATCCTCGATTTTTGGTCGGAATTTGGAAAGAAAAAGCTCCTCGGTTTTTTGGCCGGGAGATCCTCGGTTTTTGGCCGGGTTTTGGAAAGAAAAAGCTCCGCGGTTTTTGGCCGGGAGATCCTCGGTTTTTGGCCGGGACTTGGAAAGAAAAAGCTCCTCGATTTTTGGTCAGGAGATCCTCGGTTTTTTGGCCGGGATTAGGAAAGAAAAAGCTCCTCGGTTTTTTGGCCGGGAGATCCTCGGTTTTTTGGCCGGGATTTGGAAAGAAAAGGCTCCTCGGTTTTTTGGCCGGGAGATCCTCGGTTTTTTCGCCGGGATTTGGAAAGAAAAATCTCCTCGTTTTTTTGCCCGGGAGATCCTCGGTTTTTTGGCTGGGATTTGGAAAGAAAAAGCTCCTCGGTTTTTTGGCCGGGAGTTCCTCGGTTTTGGCCGGGATTTGGAATGGGATCCTATGCTACCATGATCTATTTTTCTTTGGGATTTTCATTTTTATTTCTTTTGTTCTTTCTTTTTCTTTTGTTTTCCTCTTTATATGTTTTCCTTTTTATTTAGCAAAACGCATGAAAGAATTTGGGGGGAAACTTCCTTTTTGGTCGTTTTCCTGCTGCAAAGCTGTTTCAGCGCTTGCGCATTTCATTTCCTTTTGGATTGCACCTGCTTCTTGCACGGTTGCTTTGAATTAGACCTGTTTTCAACAAAGAACAATTTGATAGTTTGAACGGTGGTTGGTTTTGTGGCCTTGATCATCTCAATTGCTTGATCCCGGCCCCATTTCCGTTGAGAACTTTGTTGCTCGTTTACCTTGAGGGTGAATCTCTTTTCAAACCGACCGGGTTCAGCCTTAGGACTTCATGATGACTCGCCCGTGTGGGCTCTAGCCTTTTCACTTTATTCTGCCCTTGAGACCTTTGCCTTTGACTTCCTTTCTTTTCCAATGTTTTTGCTTTGAAAGCATCAACCACCATGGTCAGTCGGGATTGGCCTGACGCACTCGCTGAGGCTGGGTATTTTCTTCGACTCTGACCAGGCGGAGCCCTGTGAAGTCGGTCCTGCCACCTTTTCTTTGTACTAGTTACGGAATCAGTGTTAAACCAAAAGGGATTCAAAGAAAAAGTATGCAAAAGGCAAGCATATAATTTTAAAGAGAAGCGTCCCTTTCGGGGGAAAAGGAGGACTTATCTGGGGTGCATGCTGGCTTCAAATGAACATGACATGCTTTTTGGACTAGATGCCCGATCCACACAAACTTTCCAACTTCTTGTGAACTCATTGATCCGTATTTCAAACCAGGGAACTTTGCCAGGACTCTTTTAATGGCGAGATGTCTTCTTTTCGGCCGACAGCGCCCTTTGCGGGTTTTCGCCAATCGACCTCTCTCATTTCTCTTCTCACCGTCGCCCGATAGTGCTCTTTGCGAGTTTTCACCAAGCAGACTCTCTCATTTTCAGTTTCTCTACTCACCATCGCCTTATGGTGCCCGAAGGTTTTCACCGATAAGACTCTCTCATTTTATTTCTCTCAATTTACATTGTGTCAGATTCCCACAATAACGTTTTCCACTTCCCTGCTTGCGCCAATTGATCGGAAGGACTTGGACAAGGTTTTGGGGTAAAAAGAATTTTGGGCGGAACTACAACTTTGGAACCGTTTCGGCGGATTCATGGCCGAACCGTTATATAATCTGCCCCAGTTTCAACTTTTGGAGAAATTGGGATTTTTGTTTTGGTGTGACTGAACCTCATGGAGAGGCTGCCTACGTATCCTTTTCGGAATCAAGTCAAACGTAGTTCAGAAAAAATAATTTTGTTTTTGTTTTTTTTTCATCATATCATATTTTCTTTTTCTTTTCTTTTTTTTCTTTTTTCTTTTTTCTTTTTCTCTTTTTCCATCATATTTTCTTTTCCTTTTCTTTTCTTTTTTTTTCTTTTTTTTTTCTCTTTTTTTTTCGATAATACTTCCGGGTTCCAAAGAGGGTAGCCAAAGGAGCGTAACCGGCTCAAATGGGTTTATGAAGGGTTGATAGTGTTTGGATAGCGAGAAAAAAAGCCTTCGTCATCTCAATTGCACAAAGACCAACACCGTAGAGAACCTAGACATAGTACCTTTTTACTGCATCCGCATTCACAGCTGTTTTGGGATCATTTCCTTCGATATCTCCCAAATACAATGCTCCTCTCGGCAATATCTTTCGGATGATGTATGAACCCTTCTAATTAGGAGCGAATTTTCCTTTTGCTTCCTGGTGATGAGGAAGAATGCGTCTTAACACGAGTTGTCCCACTTCAAAATTCCTGGGACGCACCTTCTTGTTGTAAGCGCGGGCCATTCTTTGTTGGTACAACTGCCCGGATGTGCCCTGAGTACATCACACTCTTTTGTTGTAATGTATGGACCTTTTCAAACCGCGAACCAATTTTTTGTTTTATTTCCTCAAGGTTACCTTCTTTGCATTTCGACTCTTGATTCATTATTTCGAACTCTGACAGCATTTTGGGATCTAGGCATGAAGTCCGCCAGCATGTTATGTTATTTAAAGCTGCATTATTAGAGCTAAAGAGATGAAATGAAGGAGAAAAATAGCAAAATCAGAAAGGATAAAGAAAAATGAACGATGAAGTATTGATTTCATTTCTTGGAATTTTGAAGATAACAGGGTTCACATTCGGGAACTTAAAGACCAGAAACTAAAAGAAACATTCGAGTTACACCCTGGAATAACTCGGGATGCAGAAAAAGTAGCGGGACGGGTCTACCGGGACTCCCGCCTGATCGGGAATGGCATAGCCTTCCAGTTTTGAAGCTTGGCGCTTGGTCCCATGTATAACACCTCAGTGGTGCTAGTGCCCTCTCCCGGCTGGACCATGTGGGTTTCGTAGAGCATTTTCCTCATTGCCCCACTTAGTTCCTCAACTTCTTTAGCCGTGAAAACCTTATCATCTCCCTCTTTACTGTACTTAGGCTTGACAAAAGTTTCATACAAATGTACCACCTCATAATCGGCCATTTTCATTTTTTGAAAGAACATTTCTGCTTTTTCAGCACTTACAGGCCTCCTAGGCGGGAAACACCTTTTGGTAGCATTCTTCACCTCTTCTATGTTTGAGTACTTTTCGGCAGGAACATTTCTGGAAGCCCTCCCAGGATCTCTTTCCCTTTATACGTAACCACCGTCTGATGGTAGTTCCATGGCACTGCAGCAGGGTTGGTCACAAGCTTTTGTGGTACGCGTCCAATAACCACTGGCTCACTCAGTCAAGGTGGTTTGATTTTCCCCCGTACCACATAGGCTTGCTTGGGTACGTACACTTGCGTCCCCCTTTTCACTTCCAATTTCTTTGGAGGGTTCACAATCAGCTTCTTTTCTTGACGGCCTTGCGGGATATAGAGAATTCCATCCTTGGGGGGTATCGCTTCTGTTTTGGCTTCAGCTTTCTTTTTCGGCTCCGCCTTGGTGACTTTGTTTTTCTTATCCCCTTTATCTTGCTTTGAAGCAACCTTTGGTTTTCTTTCTGCGTCAGCAATGGCAATGATGGCCTTTAATGCCGGATCGAACTCTTTATCCTCGCAGATCATTCCAGTCATAGGTCCATTATTGTGAGCTGGCAAAGGATTGTTGGTCACATTTGGACATCCTCGTCCCTCAGCACTATCTTCCCCTGCTCTATCAAGTCTTCCACGGCTCTCTTCAATGTCCAACAGTTTTCTGTATCATGCCCCTCAGCTCCTTAGTGATAAGGGCATCGGACACCCCGCTGATAGGAAGGCGATTCTGGGTTTTGCCTGTTTGGAGGTACGGACTGCAGCAGACCCATTTGAACAAGCTTCGGAAACAAACTGGAGTAGGATTCACCGATTGGTGTAAAATTTGGCCTCCTGGGTGGGTCACGAGGACGGAAGTTAATTTGTGGAGGACGGGGGTTATAGTGGTTTTGGTGAGGAGGCTGGTTTCTTTGAAATGGAGCTTGGCTTCTATTGGCATGTGGCTGCGGCCGAGCAAAAGGTTGAGCATTCATGACCGCATACGGTTGAGGAGCATAAGCCATGTCATGATGAGGGTAGTAATGTTGAGGGGTTCTTTCAGAGAAGATGGGTCTAGGGGCCCGGTGTCTTCTTGCCCCTGATGCTGCCATAACCATTTCTTCTTTCTGTTTACCCTTGGCCATCCCTCCAGACCCGCCCTGAATGGCTTGGGAGGTTGCTCTAATGGCTGACTGGCTCAAGATTCTGCCCGTTTTCATACCATTATCCACCATCTCACCGATCTTAATAGCCTCTACAAAAGGTTTGCCCATGGCTGACATCATGTTCTGGAAATAATCCGCTTCCTGGGCCTGAAGAAATACGGTGACCATTTCCACTTCATCCATTGGAGGTTTCACCCTCGACGCTTGCTCACACCACTTAATAGCATATTCCCTGAAACTTTCTGCGGGCTTCTTCTTCAAATTCGCCAAAGAGTTCCTGTCTGGCGCAATGTTGATGTTGTATTGAAACTGTCTCACAAAATCTCTGGCAAGGTCATCCCAAATAAGCCATCGGGAGACGTCTTGATCCATATACCATTCCGAGGCGATGCCTACCAAGCTTTCTCCAAAGTAAGCCATTAACAACTCCTCTTTTCTGCCAGCCCGCGCAATTGGTTGCAATACTTTTTAAGGTGAGCAATGGGATCGCCATGCCCGTCATACTTCTCGAACTTCGGCGTTTTAAACCCCATGGGCAGGTGCACGCGAGGGAACATGCACAGATCAGTATAAGAAACACTTTTCTGCCCGCTTAAGCCTTGCATATTCTTTAAGCTCTGCTCAAGGCTCCTCATTCTTTTTGCCATCTCATCTTGTTCAGGAGCTTTGGGAGTTTTATCTTGCCCTGGTGTAAGCTCAAATGGCGGTGGCTGAGGGTAAGGGCATGTGGGATATTGAGGAGGATCTGCTTGAAATATGGGATTTTGGAAAGTGAAGGCCGAGGGATCAAAAGCGGGCCTAGGTAGTGAAGGTTGTGTGGTGGCGGAGTAGTAAAAATATTCGGAGTTGCTCCTGATGTGAACACCTGGGGGCGTACCTCAGAAGGTGTTCCTATGAAGTGAGCAGACGGGGTATTTGGGTGACTGATGGGGATGTTAGAAGTACCCCCGGTTCTCGGGAACAATTCAGGAAAGCTAGGGATAGCACTTGGAGGCTCCCTGACATTAGTACATGCGTCCCACATCTCCATCATTCGGAGACGTAATATCCGATTTTCTTCAGCTGTGGCAGACTCGGAGGCCGGGATCCCTGAGATGGGGCTGTCTTCGGTGATGAGAACTGGTGGCAAAGTCATTTCAGACGACATTTCTGTACTTCCTTTTGATCTGGTGAAATATTGATGCGATGCCAGCTTACCAAAAACCAACCACCGTTTCTAAATGCCTAAGCTGGAATTGACAGCAACAACGGTTAATTTGAGACAAGTAACAGCTAGGTAACCGCACATT
>NW_017692090.1:4509-5504 GCF_001879085.1 Nicotiana attenuata | reverse complement strand
AGATTCTTAGGCAACGGGTAGCCTCAGGTAATCAAGGAAAGGGTACTGCTAATCGAAAGTAATTCAATGAGAGTAGATGTCTTGGGAAGGGTGATGTGATCAGACTGATGATACTACGTTAGTATTGCGGTGTTTTCTTGCTAGATCGACTGCTGATATCTGGATTTGTTTGATGGCAGGGGAATTTTTGAATATCCTTCGTGGAATGATTGGGTACTTGAGGTGTAATACGTATTCATGCTGCGGAATTTGGGATCAGGTACAGTGATTCGTGTGCTATATGGAGTTGGAGACTAGGAGTTCTCGTGTTCAGGCTATGCAGTTGTTGTAAATCGTATGTATCGGCACCGTCTAGCGGTTATTGGGATTTGGAGGCCCGAGTGGATCTTTCTTTGCTTGGTATATTAGACTTTGGATATGACATTGGGGTGTAGACTGGTTGTCTCAGTGTTGGGTTATTCTAGGCTATTGTGTTATGGGCTATGTCGGAAGATGCCACAGGTGGTATGGCGAGGTGCGTCAGATTATGTTCTAGCAGAGTGGTTTGTATTCCAAAGACCAGCGGACGGCTAGGAAGGATTGCTTTTCTTAATTGGGCCTTCGTGGCGGATGTCAGTATAGAGGTTTCCATTGATTCAGTTCCGGTATTGAGGGACTTTTCGGATGCGTTTCTTGTGGCCGGGCATGTCACCGGGTGAGATTGCGGATTTCGGTATTTATTTGGTGCCGGGCACTGTATCGTACGGCTCTGGCATGAGTTATAGTAGTGGAAGGAGCAGCTTCAGGCTTCTTGGTATTGAGTTCGTTGGCAGGCCAATGTGGCTACGTATTTAGCTTGAGTTAGCTTGGTTAGTCTTGAGTTGTATTGTTGAGGGACAGGTGGATTCGATCGTTATTGAACTTGTTAGTGATCTGGGGAGATCTATGAGTTGCTTTTTCTGTGCTGTGAGGCGTTATGATTTGTTGGTTATGGGCACACGTGGTGCAGATCTATT
>NW_017692090.1:0-577 GCF_001879085.1 Nicotiana attenuata | reverse complement strand
TGAATGACTCTCGAGATGGGTTTTATTGTGTTCAAGATTCTACATGTAATAATCAGGTGTCTTAAGGTTGTGTATGTGGCTAGAGACTGTGGTTTCATTGGAAAAGGTCAAGACTTGTGGTAGTTTTTTTTANTGTTGATTATGGGATCCTATGTATCAGTATCTGGAAGGTAATGGTAACGAAGTTCAGATTCGCAGGAAGTTCTGCAAGTAAAGTATTCTGGAATGTGGTATTTCTAGGAACAGTTTGAGAGGGTATTCAGCGGCTTATGGGTCTTAGGCAGGGTGGTCTTGTGCTTAGGTCTCGGGTAGTGAGCCTGGGTTGAGGAACTGTGGTGCTACGGCAAGAGGGAATATCAAGTTGATGATGAATCAGAAGGGAAATTAAATAGATGGAATAGCTTGATAGACGACCAAATCGGTATGGTAGGGATATGATTAATTCATCGTATGTGTTCGAGGTAATGAGCCTTTACAGGTATTGTGCGGCAATGCTCTTGAGTTTTGACAGCTTGTTCAGCTGGGTTTGGATAGAAGGATTCAGTCCTGGTAGTTTAGCTTGTGCAAATGGAATTGG
>NW_017692089.1:5243-5504 GCF_001879085.1 Nicotiana attenuata | reverse complement strand
TGGAGAACAAAGGCATTTATACCATGTTTTAGTAGTCAAGAGTCCGTCTGGAGAACAGAGGCATTTATTTCAAGTTTTAGCAATCAGGAGCCCGCCTAGAGAACAGAGGCATATATTTCAAGTTTTAGCAATTAGGAGCCCGCAAGAACAGAGGCATTTATTTCAAGATTTAGCAATCAGGAGCCCGCCTGGAGAACAGAAGCATTTATTTCAAGTTTTAGCAATCAGGAGCCCGCCTGGAGAACTGAGGCATTAGATCGG
>NW_017692089.1:0-390 GCF_001879085.1 Nicotiana attenuata | reverse complement strand
AGGAGCCCGCCTGGAGAACAGAGGCATTTATTTCAAGTTTTAGCAATCAGGAGCCCGCCTGGAGAACACAGGCATTTATTTCAAGTTTTTGAAATCAGTAGCCCGTCTGGAGAACAGAGGCATTTATTTCAAGTTTTAGCAATTAGGAGCCCGCTTGGAGAATAGAGGCATTTATTTCAAGTTTTAGCAATCAGGAGCCCGCCTGGAGAACAGAGGCCTTTATTTCAAGTTTTAGTAATCAGGAGCCCGCCTGGAGAACCGAGGCATTTATTTCAAGTTTTTGCAATCAGGAGCCCGCCTGGAGAACAAAGGCATTTATTTCATGTTTTAGCAGTCAAGAGTCCGTCTGGAGAACAGAGGCATTTATTTCAAGTTTTAGCAATCAGGAGC
>NW_017692088.1:0-5504 GCF_001879085.1 Nicotiana attenuata | reverse complement strand
ATTTGGGCCTCAAACTCAGGTCCACACTTGAACAAGAGGAAGGCCTCTTAATTCAAATATGCTACCTAGCTTGAAAACCCCAAAATTGCATTAATCAATAACTTAAAACAAAATTATAAATTCCTCAGCATCTTGGGCCCACGTATGACTAGCCTATTAATAATATAACTGGTCCTATGAAGTTAACTTTGTATGTCAAGTTTCAGCTATAGGGCTGACCATTACACTTGGCCTCCTAACAGGCTCGTTTGTGGTTAGATGAGTGGTCTGTTATTGCAAAGGCTAGTTTAATTACGAATCATCAATGCTTTTCAACAGGTAAAATAGCTCGCATCAGTCACAATAATCAACATGACTATATTGATTAAGGCACTCAAGACAATTTCGAAATAGCTAAATGATCTAGAGTAAATAGGCTTATTAGCAATTAAGCCACTGAACCACTCATATTTTCAAACTGTGCATATCAAAGCAACAGATAAAATGGCTCAATTTACATGCTGATTTTGAAGATAACTTTCATGCTGGTACCTAGATAGTATAGATCCTTACGCACACATGTTCATCCTAGACTTGATTTTCAGAACTCATTCGAATCTGTATAGCATACACTAGCAGCGTTTGGTAAACATCACGAATCATTTAATACTAGTCATTTACTTAATGCTACTGAATTAATACTATTGAATACAAACTCATGTAATTCTGAAATTGTTCAAAACAGTCCAAAAGTCCATTGTTTATGGTAGTACAAACCAAAAGCTAAACTATACTAGACAAGTACATATATCAATTAGCATCTATCTAACTAATGGACAGATAATGATCCAAACGAGCACATATCAGGAAGCAAAATCGTGAATATGTTTCATTTCATTTCCAACTCAAAAGCTACATCGAGGCAAATTCAAGGTGTGTACCTGGAATTAAAGGAACAAGAGGAAATCAGCAGTGTTAAACAGCAGGGAAAAAGCGACAGCAGTAGTTGAAATCAACAACAGGATCAATGTTGAGCCTAAAACAGCACCACAAAAGCCTAGGACTGAATGACAGAAGAATAGCACCCACAAAATAGCCAAACAGACTTGATTGAACTCAAATAGACTCGAAATTAAACCCAGGATACTTCTGAAACTTCAGCAACCAGAAACACAAAGGATCTTCAAGCCATTTTTATCCTATTTATGCTAGGAACTTGAATTAACAGCTAGAACTTTGAGATTGATCTAGGAAATTTCAATAGAACAGTATTTTTTGGGTTTTCTATTACTTTTTTTTGGTTTTTTGAAGATTTAAGATCTAGAAGGAACTCTCACACTCTCAAATTTCAGCTTTTGATTTTGCATTTTGAAATTCAAATTTTTCAGATCCTAAAACTTTTAGAAATTTTGGGGGATTTTTCAGATTTTCCGACTTTTTCTAAAACTTTGGGGGGAATTTTTCAGATCCAAAACTTTTTTCAATAAAGCAATGGGCATGCCTTTTTATAGGCAAAACTTAGGGCAGTGCTCGGATTTCACTTTGCTCCCTAAGTCCCTCTTTTATTTTTCAGTTTTAGCTAATTAGTCTTTTATTTGTTGGCTTGTTGCCCAAGTTACTGCACTAAGTTCTGAAATTATAACTACAACCCCAAACTAGAAACTTCTAGAAGGTTCTGTTTTAGTTACTACAAAGTTCTTTCTGTCTAAAATACCTAAAATGACCTTTATTCAATCTGAAATTTACTAACCTAGCACTAACTAAACCCCAGCCCCTTTACCTTGGTTGGTAACTGTGGTTAATTACTCAAAAGGGATGAAAAAATCCAGCTAAATCCAAACAAATCCTACAATTGAACTAATTACTCAAACCTACTAATCAGAACATGACAAGCAAATCTAACTAAACTGTTAATCCAAACTAAACTAATTCACTAAACAAATCAGCAATTCAAACGAAATTGGACTGGGGTCAAATTAGCAGTAGCAAATATGAATTACCCAATCGAAAATAATCACAATTCAAGCCAACAGAAAAATCAAAGTAAAAATAGAACAAAATTAAACCAAAAGTAAAGATCAAAACAAAAATCAATTAACATGGAGAACAAATAATCAGATGAGAAGAAAGTTTACTGACTCAAAACGGACAATCACAAAACCTAAACTAAAACCTAGAACACTAATTGTGGGTTAAACTAATCTTAATCACTGATAAATTGAACGATAAAAGAAAAGAAAATTTACTTATGTAAGGTTAAACCACACTGAACTGCCGATTCAAGCACCGGAATGATGTGAACGTGTGTTCTTCACCAAGAACAAACGAACACATTATGTCGAGGCTCGACTCAAACTCTGGACTCAGGAAATTGGGGAAAATTCGAGTAACTTAGACTTTTAGGGTTCTGCCGTTCTAAGATCTGAAATTCGAGAAACTTTGGTAATATTCGAAGGCTATATACCATGGATTCATAAAGAGGGAGATGAGGAGGCTTTGTGGTGTTAATTTGGTAAGGGTTGGGAGATTTAGGGTTTTGGCCAAAATTTCAAATCAATATTCGAGAAGTTCAGTAGGGATTCGAGGAAAAGGGTTTAGGGATTTAGAAAGAGGAGGGTGAGGGGATGCTGTGGTGTAAATTTGGGGCCGTATGGTGACCGGCCGCCGGCGTGAGGCGATTTTCGGCGGCGGTCCAGGGTGGTAGACGGTGGCGTTATGTTTCTCTGAGAATGGGAGTGAGAGAGAGACGACTTGGGGGGGGGGGGGTAGGGGCTTATCCGTCCGTTTTATATCAAATGGGGAGGGACTTCTCGACCGTCAGATCGATAAACATCGATGGTTGAGATTGAAACTTAAACAAACGACGCCGTTTTGGAACATCAGGGCTGGACCGGGTAATTTGGGTTTGGGCTGGACTGGGGAATAGGTTACAAAAGTGGTCTTGGGCTAATTTAAACGGGTTTGGCCCAAAAATTGGGTACTCTATGAAGACCAATGATTTTCTTTTAATTTCCTCTTCTTTTGATTTTTTTTTTTGATTTTTTATTTATTTATTATTTTTCCTGATTTTTGTTAAATGCGAAATTACAAATAAAGACCCAAATTGACTCTAAAATTATACTACTTAATCTCCAAATTAACTAATTTCTAATCTAAAAGAGAACTAAGACAAATTAAAAGTAGAAAATGCAAAAGAACCATTTTTGTTATTTCTTTATTTTTTGCAATATTAGTTCACTAATAAAAAAATGCTAAAATTGGATCCTAAATGCTATTTTGTATTTTCGAATTATATCAATTAAAATGCACACACAAAAATGCAAACAAAACACAAAAATCATGCAATTAATTCCCTAAAATTCAAATAATAAAAGAAAAATCCTAATTCTAATGAATTTTATAGGAGTAATTAAACGAGGCAAAAATCACATGCTCACAGCTGCCCCTCTTTGCTCGGAGACACGAAGGGTTTTCGGGCAAAGATAAATGAGCAATCATGAGAGACTTTTGCCTGCTTGGCACTCCATGAGAAACATTTTTGAAAACCGTCTGACCGAACCCTTTTTCAAAGGTTGCCTACATATCCTTGGCTGAAAAGGAATCAGGTCAGTGTAGTTCTGGAAGGGTTGGTAGCTGGGACTACCAGAAGCTGTGATTTCACTACTGTTGCTGCTGCTACTGCTTGCTGACCTCCTTATTACACCAAAAGGAAAATCAAAGCTAAGCTAGCTATGCCTATCAACTATGAGTTACAAGATTCCTATCTATAAATCTCTTGAAGCTTGATCTTGAGTCTTAGCTGATTTTGCTGTGGACTCCGATCTGAATCTTGATGCTTGCAAGTTGTAGGTGTTGTTTCTTTCTGCAGTATTGGGTCAAAGCGGGATCGGCGGAGCTTATGACTTCAATCAAATTTTGAGCAATCCGCACCTTTGTTTGCTTCAACATTTTGAATTCATTTCTTTTTGTTCTTTTCTTCTTTTCTTTATTCTGGATTGAGACTCATTCCATCGGTCGTCTCGCACCCCTGTGCCTCGGTGTTAGACCTGCTTAAGACACCAAAACAAACAAACGAACGAAATTTTTCTGCCCCAGTTTTCACTAGGAAAATTTCGTGAGTTAATTATGACACATATCTAAGCGATCAAATCAGGATTGTGTATCCTTGGGAATGAAGCCGGGTTATGCTGGGAAATGACCGGGTTATGCCGGAAAAAAAAGGGTCCTCGGGTTATGCCGGGGAGATCCGCGGGTTATGCCGAGATAAGAAGGAAAAAGGCTCCTTGGGTTATGCCGGGGAGATCCGCGGGTTATGCCGAGATAAGAAGGAAAAAGGCTCCTTGGGTTATGCCAGGGTGATCCACGGGTTATGCTGGGATGGAAAGAAAAAGGCTCCTTGGGTTATGCCAGGGAGATCCACGGGTTATGCCGGGATGGAAAGAAAAAAGCTCCTTGGGTTATGCCAAGGAGATCCACGGGTTATGCCGGGATGGAAAGAAAAAAGCTCCTTGGGTTATGCTCGGGAGATCCACGGGTTATGCCAGGATGGAGAGAAAAAAGGCTAAAGGGAAAAACGCTCAACTCAGGGGTTGGAGCCCTAATGTTGGCTAAAGGGAAAAATGCTCAACTCAGGGGTTGGAGCCCTAATGTTGGCTAAAATGAAAAACGCTCAACTCAGGGGTTGGAGCCTTAATATTGGCTAGAGGGAAAAACACTCAACTCAGGGGTTGGAGCCGTAATGTTGGCTAAAAGGAAAATGCTCAACTTAGGGATTGGAGCCCTAATGTTGGCTAAAAGGAAAATGCTCAACTCAGGGGTTGGAGCCCTAATGTTGGCTAAAAGGAAAACGCTCAACTCAGGGGTTGGAGCCCTAATGTTGGCTAAACCAAGTAACAGGTTGATATTGGGAAGTCTAAACTATCCTTTTTTTGGATTCTTTGGTTATCTCTTTTTTCTTTTTTTTTTTTCATTTTTGATAAGATGCAGGAAAGAACTTGGAAGAAACTTCCCTTTTGCATTGATTATTTGCTGCAAAGCTGTTTCAGCACTTGCGCGTTTCTTTTCTTTTGGCTGCACCTGCTTTTGCGCGGTTGCCTGGATTGCACCTGTTTCAATTTTCAAACAAAGAACAATTGTTAGTTTGAAACGGTGGTTGGTTTTGTGGCCTTGATTGCTTGATCCCGGCCTAGCTTCTGTTGAGAACCTCTACTACTTGCTGGTTTTGAAGATTCTTCTCTCTTTCAAACCGGAGGGCTCATCTTGCAGGATTTCATGACAACATGCCCGCGTGGGGCTCCGGCCTTTCACTTTATTCTGCCTTTAAGACCTTTGTCCTTGACCTTTTTTGTTTTTCTCTTTCAATAGCTTGATTTCAAAGCATCCGCCATCATGGCCAGTCGGGATTGACTTGATGCAACTGCTGAGGCTGGGTACCTTTCTTTAGCTTTTGTTAGGGAGAGCCCTGTAAAGCCAGTCCTGCCACCTTTTCTTTGTAGCAGTTTCAGAATCAGCGTTAGACCGAAAGG
>NW_017692087.1:5238-5504 GCF_001879085.1 Nicotiana attenuata | reverse complement strand
CTAGGGAATGGAGACCCTATGTCTAAAAATAATCTCAACTAGGGATTGGAGACCCTGTGTTGGCAAAAGGCGACTAGGGGATGGAGACCCTGTGTCTAAAAATATCTCAACTAGGGAGTGGAGACCCTATGTTGGCAAAAGGCGACTAGGGAATGGAGACCCTATATCTAAAAATATCTCAACTAGGGATTGAAGACCCTATGTTGGCAAAAGGGGAGTAGGGAGTGGAAACCCTATGTCTAAAATAATCTCAACTAGGGAGTGGA
>NW_017692087.1:0-692 GCF_001879085.1 Nicotiana attenuata | reverse complement strand
AACTAGGGAGTGGAGACCCTATATTGGCAAAAGGCGACTAGGGGATGTAGACCCAATGTCTAAAAATAATCTCAACTAGGGATTGGAGACCCTATGTTCGAAAAAGGCGACTAGGGGATGGAGACCCTATGTCTAAAAATATCTCAATAAGGGAGTGGAGACCCTATATTGGCAAAAGGCGGCTAGGGGTTGGAGACCCTACGTCTAAAATAATCTAAACTATAGAGTGGAGACCCTATGTTGGCAAAAGGCGACTAGGGGATTGAGACCCAATGTCTAGAAATAATCTCAACTATGGATTGGAGACCCTATGTCTAAAAATAATCTCAACTAGGGATTGAAGACCGTATGTTGGCAAAAGGCGACTAGGGTGTGGAGACCCTATGTCTAAAATAATCTCAACTAGGGAGTGGAGACCTTATGTTGGCAAAAGGCGACTAGGGGATGGAGGCCCTATGTCTAAAAATAATCTCAACTAGGGATTGTGGACCCTATGTTGGCAAAAGGCGCTAGGGAGTAGAGACCCTATGTCTCAAATATTCTCAACTTGGGAGTGGAGACCCTATATTGGAAAAAGGCGACTAGGGAATGGAGACCCTATATTGGTAAAAGGCGACTAGGGGATGTATACCCTGTGTCTAAAAATATCTCAACTAGGGAGTGAAGACCCTATGTTAGCAAAAGGCGACTAG
>NW_017692086.1:0-5505 GCF_001879085.1 Nicotiana attenuata | reverse complement strand
CACATCCTCAGCGGCAGCAGCAAGAAAGCTTACCTCTACCGCAACAGAGAAGATGAGAAAACCTACGGTAGCTGAAGTTGTGCAAGGTAACAGATCTCAACAATTAGGGATGAAACTTGAATATTTTCCCCCAATAATGAGAGATGGGAGGAAGATAGTAAAATTAGTCCAAGCAGAAGTTGAAGAAGAGTGTCAGAAATGGAAGTCAACTTTAATTGGATATGTAATTGGGGGAAACCCTACATTCAAAGAAATGCTGAAGTATGTATATGGGGTGTGGAATTTTGTCATGACTCCTCAGGTATTTCTGCATAATGACGGGTATTTTATCTTCCGATTTATGTCTGAGAATGATAAGGAGACCCTATTATAGAATGGACCGTTCACCTTCAACAATAGGCATATGGTTCTCAAACATTGGGAACTAGATTTTCAGATGAGCAAGGAACCGATCTAGGTCATTCCAATATGGGTTACACTTCCAAATCTGCCTGTTGAGTACCGGGCACCAAGAAGTTTGGGTCGAATTGCGAGCAGTTTGGGGAAGCCAATATGCACGGATAAACTTACAACCAAAGGAGAAAGAGTGTCCTACGCACGTATTCTAATTGAAATGGATGTATCAGCTGAACTTCCGGAAGAGATATCAATTGAACTACCAGGAGGAAAATGCAAACTGTAGAGCATTGAGTACGAGTGGAGACCCCTATACTGTCAAAGCTGTTTGAACATAGGGCATAAGAATGGTGAATGTAAGCAGGACACACTTGAGAAAGGAAAACAACAAGTGAATAGAAGGAAGATGAAGATGGGCTGGAGAGTGAAAGTGAATCAACAGACTGGTAAGACAGTCACAGCTGTTGAGCAACAAGTTGATTCAGAAATGCCAAAAGAAGTAGAAGAACCAGCTGAGGACCAGAATGAGAAGGAACAACAAGAGAGTCTGGACTTCCAAGTGCAACAGGCCAAGAACAGGGGTAAGAAGAAACTAGCTATTTCTCATGATCATGAAGGACAAAATCAGCTGTTTGAAGACAGTGATAAGAATGAGAGGTTGCTGAGGCAGAATCAGCTTAGTGCTCTTAGAATTCAACCAATGATAGTCACTTCAAAAGTGATAAAGGATCAGAGTCCTCCGAGGAAGATACCTCCATGATATTCTGCTCATGGAACATAAGGGGGCTGAATAAGCCCTTTAAGCAGAAAGAACTCAAGACCTTCCTGCTTACAAACAAAGTAGCCCTAATAGGTTGTCTTGAGACTAAAGTTAAAGCTAACAGAGCTGAAAAAGTTAAGAAGAAAATGGGGAATGATTGGGAAATAGCTACTGACTATACCCAAAATCCAAATGGTAGAATATGGATTGGTTGGAAACCTCAACAAGTGGAAGTACAAATTGTAGAATCTTTGCCTCAACTTGTGCATTGCATAGTAAAAGACAAGGGATCAAACTTTACTAGCCAGATAACTTTTGTTTATGGCTTGAATACCATAAATGAAAGGAAGGCATTATGGCAAGGGCTAAGGAATCTGAGTAACAATATAACTGACCCATGGATTGTGCTAAGGGACTTCAATGCTGTCCTTTCTGTGAATGATAGGCAAAATGGTATTCCAGTTCATCCAAATGAGATTAAAGATTTCCAGGAATGTATTGAAGACATAGGGCTTGGACAACTAAAGAGAACATGGAGTTTATTCTCATGGAGTAATAAGAGAGATGCACATGTCAGAATCCATATCTTTATAGATTGGGCTTTTGGGAATGCAAAATGGTTCGACAGCTATGGACATTTGGAAACAGTCTACCTTAATCCAGAATGTTCAGACCACTCTCCTATTATTGTTAACACTGGGAGGATCAGACAAAACCTTCCTAGGCCATTTAGACTACTCAACACTCTTCTCCAGAATGAGGATTTCAAGGCAGCGATCAATACTACATGGCAGTATAAAGTTCCTGGGTGCACTATGTACGGAATATGCAAAAAGCTCAAACTTATTGAACTAAACACAAGACATCTCCAGAAAGAGGTATCCAATTTGGAAAGGAAGGTTGAAGACACTCGAGGGAGGTTGCAAGACATTCAACTAATGCTGAATTCTGACCTCTACAATCCTAATCTGATTCAAAAAGAGAGAGAGACCTGATCCTTGAACTAGAAAAATGGTCTAACATACATGAAGAGGTGCTGAGGCAGAAGTCTAGGGCTGTATGGTTAGCAAAAGGAGACTCAAATACAAGATATTTCCATGCACAAATGAAGACTAGACAAGCAAGGAACCATATCTCTTCAATTTGTAATGACCAAGGGATTATGCTGACTGATCCAGGCCAAATACAGTGTGAATTTATTAGTTTTTTCCAAGAGTTGTTGGGCACTAAGGCGGCAGAATTACCTTGTTTGAACAACACCACCGCAAAAGATGGGTACTGTCTCAATAAGGAGGAGCAGCAGAGGTTGATTAAACCAGTGAATAAGGAAGAAATTATACAAGCTCTGAGAGATCTACCAGCTGATAAAGCCCCTGGGGTAGATGGTTTTCCTGTTTAATTCTTCAAAGCTAACTGGGATGTAGTGGGTGATGATGTTATAACAGCCATTCTCCAGTTTTTTGAGAATGAAAAGCTACTTAAGGAGATAAACAATACAACTATTACATTGGTGCCAAAAGTCCCTAATCCTACTCATGTGAAGGAGTTTAGGCTTATTGCATGTTGTACGACTATGTACAAACTGACAGCTAAGGTGATCACTAACACACTCAAGCAAGTAGTGGACAAAATTGTTGGGCCAGCACAATCAGCTTTCATCGAAGGAAGGAATATCTTAGATAATGTGATTGTGGCGCATGAACTAGTCAAAGGTTACAACAGAAGAGGAATATCCCCTAGATGTCTAGTGAAAGTAGATATCAGGAAAGCTTATGACACCGTTGAATGGGATTTTTTGAGAATGGTCTTATTAGAATTTGGAATTCCAGTCCAGTTTGTCAAACTCATCATGGAGTGTGTTTCAACTGTGAGTTACTCTATTATCTTCAATGGAGGACTCACCCCTAAGTTCCAAGCAAAGAAAGGGCTGCGACAAGGAGACCCTATGTCACCATTCCTGTTCGTTTTGACAATGGAGTATTTGAATAGTTCCTTGAAACAGCTGAACCAAAATCCCAACTTTAATCATCACCCAAGATGCAGGAAAATGAAGCTAACCCATATTTGTTTTGCAGATGACTTACTAATGTGCTGCAGGGCTGATAGAATATCTATTCAGTTGATGATGAAGGCTTTTAAACATTTCTCTGCAGTCTCATGCTTAAAAGCAAATATGGAAAAAAGTTCTCTGTACATAACAGGGGTGGATCAACAGTTGCAGAATAAAATCTATGATGAAATGCACTTTGCAATGGGAGAGATTCCTTTCAAATACCTTGGTGTTCCCTTGTCATCAAAGAAAATAACAGTCCAACAATGTATGCCACTGGTGGAAAGAATGATTGCAAGGATCAGATGTTGGACGCAAATTTCTGTCATATAGTGGTAGACTGCAGCTCATTAAAAGTGTCCTTTTTGAGATCCAAACATATTGGTCGCAGATTTTCTTGATACCAAAGAAGGTGATGCAGCTAATAACAAGTGCCTGTAGAACATTCTTGTGGACTGGACAATGTGCAACATCCAGAAGAGCACTTGTTGCATGGGAGAGACTATGTATGCCAAAATTAGCAGGGGGCTTGAACATAATTGAGTTTCAGACTTGGAATAAAGCTGCCATTTCAAAACTGCTATGGGCTATTGCAACAAAGAAAGATACTCTTTGGGTTCAATGGATCCACAGTTTCTATATAAAGAGTAGAAACATCAATGAGATGGAGACACCTAAGCAAGCTTGTTTGGGTTGTTAGGAAAATCTTTGATGCAAGGAAAGGGTATGGGAGCAATGACTTGTTGTAACGACCCGACCCGTCGTTACGGGAGTTATCGCCCCGTTTTCTCCGTTTTATGCTTCTATATGTTTCATTATATGTGTTTGGAAAATTTGAAGTAATTCGGATAGAGTTCGGTTAGAAATGAGACAATAAGTCTCTTTATGAGAAGGTTAGTTTGGAAAAGTCAACCGAATGTTGACTTATTAGAAGGCTCGGAATGGATTTCCGATGATTCGACCAGTTTCGGGAGATGATTTGTGACTTAGGAGCGCAATCGGAATTGAATTTGGAGGTCCGGTGTAGAATTAGGCTTGAATTGGCTAAGGTTGGATTTTGGCGAATTTCCGGATGGTAGGTGAGATTTTGATCCGAGGGTCGGAATGGAGTTCCGAGAGTTTCAGTAGCTCCGTTAGGTAATTTTGGATATGCGTGCAAAGTTTCAGATCATTCGGAGGTGTTTAGGTCGTGTTTTAGATCAAATGCAAGTTTCGGAAGTTTTAGTTTAACTTAGGCTTGAATCCGTGGTAATTCGATGATTTTGGTGTTTATGATAGTGTTTTTATGTTACGAGCAAGTTTGAATGAAGTAATAGAACATATCTGTGCATTTGGTTGAGGTCCCGAGGGCCTCGGGGTGAATTCGGGTGGTTAAACGAGAGTTCTGAGGTGTAATTGCAGGTCAGATTTTTTCTATCATCTGGTGTTTCCGCTTCTGCGAAAATGGACCGCAGAAGTGGTACCGCAGAAGCGGCCGCAGAAGCGGGTACGTGGTCGCAGAAGCGGTCGTGGCCGGCTAGGGAAATTCCGCAGATGCGGAAGGTGGCTCGCACCAGCGGGTCCGCATAAGCGGACAATGTGCCGCAGAGGCGGTTTTGAAGGAACCGCAGAAGCGGACTTCCCGTCGCATAAGCGAAGTCCGGGCTTCTAAGTGAAAACCGCTTAAGCGGAAATGTGGCCGCAGAAGCGGTCCCGCATAAGCGAAAGCGGGACCGCAGAACCGAAAATCGCTGGGCGACAGAAGGGTTTTAAAATAATATTTCATCCGCGACCCTTTCATATTTTTCCTCCATTGTTGACGTTCTTAAGAGCTTTGAACAAGGAAATTCGAGGGTTTTGACTGAGAATCACTTGGAGGTAAGTTCCTTGGCCTAAATATTCGAATTTATGGTAGAAATTACATGTAAATTGTAGAAAATTCATCACAAACGGGTCAAGCTAGGGCTTGGAAAGCTGTGATGTAAAAATGGAATTTGGAGGGTCAAACGAGCTCCAATTTTGGAAACTTTATATGCACGGACTCGTGGCGAGACGAGGAATCCGTTGGTGTGATTTTCGGAATTTTTTGAGAAGTGGGCCCGGGGCTCGGGTTTTACCAACTTCGTGAATTTTAGTACTTTTCGAGTATTTTTGATTGGGTTATGTTTCTTTAACCCATATTTATGTATTCGTTGTGATTTTGACTAGATTCGACGCGCGAGGAGGTCGATACGAAAGGAAAAGGCATTGCGGACCATTCTACGGCCGGTTAGAGGTGAGTAGTTGGTGTATATGATGGCCTGAGGGTTTGAAATCCCGG
>NW_017692085.1:5170-5505 GCF_001879085.1 Nicotiana attenuata | reverse complement strand
TAGACTAGGGTGTGGAACCCTATGTTAAAAAGTCATCAGCTTATGCTGGCATCAACAAGGGAGTGAAACCCCATGTTGAAAAGTTATCAGGTTATGGTGGCATCATCTAGGGAGTAGGACCCTAGGTTGGAAAGGCATCAGGTTATGCTTGCATCAACTAGGGAGTGGGACCCTATGTTGGAAAGTCATCAGGTTATGCTCGCATCAACTAGGGAGTGGGACCCTATGTTGGAAAGTCATCATGTTATGCTGGCATCAACAAGGGAGTGAGACCCTGTGTTGGAAAGTCATTAGGTTATGCTGGCATGAACTAGGGAGTGGGACCCTATGTTGGA
>NW_017692085.1:0-1337 GCF_001879085.1 Nicotiana attenuata | reverse complement strand
GACCCTATGTTGGAAAATCATCAGGTTATGCTGGCATCAACTAGAGAGTGAGACACTATGTTGGAAAATCATCAACTTATGGTGGCATCAACTAGGGAGTGGGACCCTAGGCTGGAAAGTCGTCAAGTTATGCTTGCATCAACTAGGGAGTGGTGACCCTATGTTGGAAAATCATCATGTTATGCTGGCATCAACTAGGGAGTGGGACCCTATGTTGGAAAGTCATCCGGTTATGCTTGCATCAACTTGGGAGTGTGACACTATGTTGGAAAGTCATCATATTACGCTGGCATCAATTAGGGAGTGTGACCCTATGTTGGAAAGTCATCAGGTTATGCTGGCATGAACTATGGAGTAGGACCCTATGTTGGAAAGTCATTCGGTTATGCTTGCATCGACTAGGGAGTGGGACCCTATGTTGGAAAGTCATCATGTTATGCTGGCATCAACAAGGGAGTGAGACCCTGTGTTGGAAAGTCATTAGGTTATGCTGGCATGAACTAGGGAGTGGGACCCTATGTTGGAAAGTCATCAAACTTGCATTAACTAGGGAGTGGTGACCCTATGTTGGAAAGTCATCAGGTTAAGCTTGCATCAACTAGGGAGTGGTGAACTTAAGTTGGAAAATCATCAGGGTATGCCTGCATCAACTAGGGAGTGGTGAACCTAAGTTGGAAAATCATCAGGGTATGCTTGCATCAACTAGGGAGTGGGACCCTATTTCGGAAAGTCATCTGGTTATGCTTGCATCAACTAGTGAGCGAGACCCTAGGTTGGAAAGTCATCAGGTTATGCTTACATCAACAAGCGAGTGGAACCCTATGTTGAAAAGTCATCAGGTTATGCTGGCATCAACTAGGGAGCGAGACCCTATGTTGGAAATTCATCAGTTTATGCTGGCATCAACTAGGGAGTGGTGAGCTTATATCAGAAAATCATCAGGTTATGCTGGCATGAACTAGGGAGTGGGACCCCATGTTGGAATATCATTAGGCTATGATGGTATCAACTAGGGAGTGGAAACCTATGTTGAAAAGTCATTACGTTATGCTGGCATCAACTAGGGAGTGGGACCCTAGGTTGAAAGTCATCAGGTTACGCTTGCCTAAATTTGGAGTGGGACCATATGTTGGAAAGTCATCAGGTTATGCTGGCATAAACCAGGGAGTGGGAACCTATGTTGGAAAGTCATCCGGTTCAGTTGGCATAGACTAGGGTGTGGAACCCTATGTTAAAAAGTCATCAGCTTATGCTGGCATCAACAAGGGAGTGAAACCCCATGTTGAAAAGTTATCAGGTTATGGTGGCATCATCTAGGGATAGGACCCTAGGTTGAA
>NW_017692084.1:4635-5505 GCF_001879085.1 Nicotiana attenuata | reverse complement strand
GTATGATGAGCACACTTCGAAGAATGGAAGGTCAGTTGAAGACTTTACAGTAGATCAGACATCCTATCAAAGATTAATAGGTAAACTCTTGTGTCTAACTGTTACTAGACCAGATATAGCCTATGGAGTTCAAACTCTAAGTCAGTTCTTCAGCAACCAAAGAAATCTCATATGGAAGCTGCCTTAAGAATTGTGAAATATGTGAAGAACAATCCATGACAAGGTATATTGTTATCAAGTCAACATAGCAACATTGTCACAGCATATTTTGATGCAGACTGGGTAGCTTGCCAGTCACTAGGAGATCTGTTACATGTTTTTTGATCAAGGTGGGAAATTCTCTAGTATCTTGAAAGTCCAAAAAGCAAACTACTATATCAAGAAGTTCTGCAGAAGAAGAATACAGAAGCTTAGCTGCAACAGTAGCAGAATTGACATGGCTACTCGGAATGTTGAAAGAAATTGATGTAGAAGTTAAATCGCCAGTAGACATTTTCACTGATAGCAAAGCAGCCATTCAAATTGCTGCCAACCCAGTCTATCATGAGAGAACCAAGCATATAGAGATAGATTGTCACTTCATAAGGGAGAATATTCAACAAGAACTGGTCTGCACAAAGTATATACCTACCAATGATCAACCTGCAGATTTGCTTACAAAAGGATTGAGTAAAGTTCAGCATGCATATTTGAGTTCCAAGTTAGGTGTTTTTTTACATCTTACACCACCTAACTTGAGGAGAAGTGTTACATAATATAAGGGAAGATTAATAATTATTACAAAAGTTAGTTATAAGTTGTTAAATATTTGTTAAGTTGTTAAGTTAGTAGCTAAAGAGTACCTAAGTATAAAGGGCTATCGTGTATTCA
>NW_017692084.1:0-1587 GCF_001879085.1 Nicotiana attenuata | reverse complement strand
GTCGATTCCGTTAGCTCCGTTAAGTTGTTAGGTTAGTAGTTAAAGAGTAGCTAAGTATAAGTAAATTCTCTTTGTGAACAAGAATCTTGGGATGATTTATCAAAGAACCTGTGCTTACACTCCTCAGCAGAATGGGGTAGCAGAAAGAAAGCACAGACATATTTTAGAAGTAACAATAGCTATAAAACTGCAAGCTCATATCCCTATTAGGTTCTGGAGTCATTGCATTCGAGCTGCAGTATATATAATTAACAGGTTATCTAGTTCAGTAATGGCAAATATATCTCCTTATGAAAGGCTACATAACAAAAACCATCTCTAAGTCACTTAAGGGTGTTAGGTTTCCTGCGTTTTGCAAAAGTAATTCAGGAACAAGACAAGCGAATTCCTAGATCAAAAGTATCTGTGCATATGGGATACTCAGAAGTTCACAAAGGCTATGTATTAAATGATCTAGATAATAGATCCTACTTCATCAACAGAGATGTAATATTTAAAGAAAATATCTTTCCATTTAGAAGAACAGATTCCACCTCAACACATGAGTTTATAGACACTACACCAACTGTAGGCTCATATATGGACAATTCAGAAATTCTTTTTGAGACTATCTCATATCAACAAACTAACACAAAATTTAATGCAGACTGCAGTAATGACAACACAGGTGGTCCATCTACAACAGCTGATACTATAGAAGAAACTTATAACCCTCAATTAGTTCGTTATTTCCAAAACCTAAGTATGACCGAGGGGGAGTCACAAGTACAACAAAACAATTAAAGTGTATCCACTAGAGCTCATACCAGAAATCAAGCCAACTCAGACCAGCCTACAGTCAGGAAGTCCAACAGAGATAAACAACCACTAGTATGGTTAAAGGACTTTGTGTCCCTGAATATTCATCAAGAGGTACCTTATGCCTTAAATAAATACATAAGATATTACCATTTATCTCCTAAATATCAAGCTTTTACTGTTGCCTTCTCATCAACTACTGAACGCACTACATATGTTGAAGCAAGTAAAGATCCAAGGTCGATACAAGCTATGGAAGAAGAAATAAAAGCTCTAGAAGGTAATAGTACCCGGACATTGGTCACTTTACCTAAGGGAAAGAAACCTATAGGATGCAAGTGGACATATATATAATTAAGTACAAGGCATCAGGAGAGATAGAGAGGTTTAAGGCTAGACTGGTAGCAAAAAGATATAGTCAACAAGAGGGTATTGACTATCAAGAAATCTTTTCACCAGTAGTAAAAATGGTAACTGTTAGAACCATATTAGCACCGGCAGCGGCCAAGCAATAGCATATACACCAAATGGATGTATACAATGCTTTTCTACAAGGTGATCTACTGGATGAAATCTACATGGATTTACCACAAGGATTTAGAAGTCAGGTGGAGAAGAAAGTATGCAGACTCACTAAATCCTTGTATGGGCTAAAACAAGCCCCAAGGCAATGGAACTTAAAACTATCTGAAGCTCTTCTGAGATTACAGTTCAAACAAAGTCAATTTGATCATTCTTATATATAAGAAAGATAGATGAAGGTATGGTCTTGGTGCTCATCTATGTTGA
>NW_017692083.1:5095-5505 GCF_001879085.1 Nicotiana attenuata | reverse complement strand
GAGTCATGGTTCAACCGTATTTGAACTTATTGGCGAAGGCGCATAGCCTTGATTTAATGGCGAAGGCGCATAGCCTGAGTCCCAGTTCAACTGTTGTTTAACTTGGTCGATTTTGATGGCGAAGGCGTGTAGCCTGAGTCCCAGTTCAACTGTTGTTGACCTCAGTCGATATTGATGGCGAAGGCGCGTAGCCTGAGTCTTGGTTCAACCGTAGTTGAACTTACTAACGAAGGCGCATAGCCTGAGTCCCAGTTCAATTGTTGTTGAACTTGGTCGATTTTGATGGCGAAGGCGCATAGCCTGAGTCATAGTTCAACCGTATTTGAACTTTGTCAATTTTGATGACGAAGGCGCATAGCCTGAGTCATGGTTCAACCGTAGTTGAACTTACTGGCGAAGGCGCATAGCCT
>NW_017692083.1:0-429 GCF_001879085.1 Nicotiana attenuata | reverse complement strand
TGGCGAAGGCGCATAGCCTGAGTCCCAGTTCAACTGTTGTTAAACTTGGTCGATTTTGATGGCGAAGGCGCGTAGCCTGAGTCTTGGTTTAACCGTAGTTGGACTTCTTGGCGAGGGCGCATAGCCTTGATTTAATGACGAAGGCGCTTAGCCTGAGTCTTGGTTTAACTGTAGTTGAACTTACTGGCGAAGGCGCATAGCCTAGATTTAATGACGAAGGCGCTTAGCCTGAATCCCAGCTCAACTGTTGTTAAACTTGGTCGATTTTGATGGTGAAAGCGCGTAGCCTGAGTCATAGTTCAACCGTATTTGAACTTTGTCAATTTTGATAACGAAGGCGCATAGACTGAGTCATGGTTCAACCGTAGTTGAACTTACTGGCGAAGGCGCATAGGCTAGATTTAATGACGAAGGCGCTTAGCCTGAGTC
>NW_017692082.1:5226-5505 GCF_001879085.1 Nicotiana attenuata | reverse complement strand
CAACATTAGGGCTCCAATCCCTGAGTTTAGTTTTTAGGCATAGGGCCTCTATTCCCTAGTCGCCTTTACCAACATTAGGGCTCCGATCCCTGAGTTATGTTTTTAGACAAAGGGCCTCCATTCCCTTGTCGCCTTTTATTACCAACATTAGGGCTCCAATCCCTGAGTTGAGTTTTTAGACATAGGGCCTCCATACCCTAGTCACCTTTTTTCACCAAAATTAGGGCTCCAATCCAGAGTCGAGTTTTTTAGACATAGGGCCTCCATTCCCTAGTCGCC
>NW_017692082.1:0-248 GCF_001879085.1 Nicotiana attenuata | reverse complement strand
TTTTTTTACCAACATTAGGGCTCCAATCTCTGAGTTGAGTTTTTTAGACATAGGGCGTCTATTACCTAGTCGCCTTTTACCAACATTAGGCCTCCAATCCCTGAGTTAAGTTTTTAGACATAGGGCCTCCATTCCCTAGTCGCCTTTACCAACATTAGGGCTCCAATCCCTGAGTTTAGTTTTTAGGCATAGGGCCTCTATTCCCTAGTCGCCTTTACCAACATTAGGGCTCCGATCCCTGAGTTATG
>NW_017692081.1:5193-5505 GCF_001879085.1 Nicotiana attenuata | reverse complement strand
AAAATCTCAACTAGGGATTGGAGCCCTATGTTGGCAAAAGGTGACTAGGGAATGCTGCCCCTGTGTCTAAAATCTCAACTAGGGAATGGAGTCCTAGGTTGGCAAAAAAGGCGACTAGGGAATGGGGGCCCTATGTCTATAAACTCAACTCAGGGATTGGAGCCCTAATGGTGGTTAAAGGCTACTAGGGAATGGACGCCCTATGTCTAAAAACTCAACTCAGGGATTGGAGCCCTAATGTTGGTAAAAGGCGACTAGGGAATGGAGGCCCTATGTCTAAAAACTCAACTCAGGGATTGGAGCCCTAATGTT
>NW_017692081.1:0-205 GCF_001879085.1 Nicotiana attenuata | reverse complement strand
TATGTTGGCAAAAGGCGACTAGGGAATGGAGGCACTATGTCTAAAATCTCAACTAGGGATTGGAGCCCTATGTTGGCAAAAGGCGACTGTGGAATGGAGGCCCTATGTCTAAATCTCCACTAGGGATAGGAGCCCTAGGTTGGCAAAAAAGGCGACTAGGGAATGGAGGCCCTATGTCTAAAAATCTCAATTAGGGATTGGAGCC
>NW_017692079.1:5257-5505 GCF_001879085.1 Nicotiana attenuata | reverse complement strand
AATGGTTGCAAAAGGCGACTAGGGAATGGAGGCCCTATGTCTAAAAGGCACAACTCAGGGATTGAAGCCCTAATGTTGGCAAAACGCGACTAGGGAATGGAGGCCCTATCTTTAAAAAGGCACAACTAGGGGATTGGAGCCCTAATGTTGTGAATGCGACTAGGGAATGGAGGACCTACGTCTAAAAAGGCACAACTCAGGGATTGGAGCCCTAATGTTGGCAAAAGGCGACTAGGGAATGGAGGCCC
>NW_017692079.1:0-249 GCF_001879085.1 Nicotiana attenuata | reverse complement strand
GAGCCCTAATGTTTGCAAAAAGGCGACTAGGGAATGGAGGCCCTATGTCTAAAAAGCTCAACTCAGGGATTGGAGCCCAAATGTTGGCAAAAGGCGACAAGGGAATGGAGGCCCTATGTCTAAAAAGGCAGTACTCAGGGATTGGAGCCCTAATGTTGCTAAAAGGCGACTAGGGAATGGAGGCCCTATGTCTAAAAGGCACAACTCAGGGATTGGAGCCCTAATGTTGGCAAAAGGCGACTAGGAAAT
>NW_017692078.1:5240-5505 GCF_001879085.1 Nicotiana attenuata | reverse complement strand
CACCGCCGCCAATAATTCGACTCCCTTATTCGAGTTGTTTACAAATCACAATCGATGAAGTCCGCTCATCGAGCTCGGCCGAAACACGACCTCAATTGCGGAGGGACTAACTGTATGGGTCAAAATCTAATCCCACGATAATTAACGAGGCTAATCCCGTTTTAAGTTAATTCATGATTAATTAACGGCACGAACACTCAGGATTGACAACGTTCAACCCGCCTCTAGCTCGGTCGACAAGGCCCTGGCCTACGCGCCAATACAA
>NW_017692078.1:0-275 GCF_001879085.1 Nicotiana attenuata | reverse complement strand
TCCGATCTCCCACGGCCATCTCCAATATATAAAAGGCTACGACCATCCTCAATATATAAAAGGCTACGGCTATCTCCAATATATAAAAGGTTACGGCCATCCTCAATATATAAAAGGCTACGGCTATCTCCAATATATAAAAGGCTACGGCCATCCTCAATATACGAAAGGCTACAGATATCTCCAACGTGTAAACGGTTAAGGCCACCGCCGCCAATAATTCGACTCCCTTATTCGAGTTGTTTACAAATCACAATCGATGAAGTCCGCTCATC
>NW_017692077.1:4864-5505 GCF_001879085.1 Nicotiana attenuata | reverse complement strand
TTTCCAACATAGGGACCAACTTCCTAGTTGACGCAAGCATAACCAAATGACTTTCCAACATAGGGTCCTACTCCCTAGTTGATGCCAGCATAACTTGGTGACTTTCCAACATAGGTTCACACTCTCTAGTTGATTCCAGCATAACCTGATGACTTTCCAACATAGGGTCCCACTCCCTAGTTGACGCAAGCATAATCTGATGACTTTCCAACATAGGGTCCCACAACCTAGTTGATGCCAGCATAACCTGATGACTTTTCAACATAGGGTTCCATACCCTAGTTGATGCCAGCATAACGTGATGACTTTTCAACATAGGCTTTCACTCCCTAGGTGATGCCATCATAACTTGATGACTTTCCAATATAGGGTCCCACTCCCTAGTTGATGCCCGCATAATTAATGGCTTTCTAACATAGGGTCACACTCCCTACTTGATGCCAGCATAACCTGATGACTTTCCAACATAGGGTCCCACTCCCTAGTTGATGCTAGTATACCCTGATGATTTTCCAACTAATGTTCACCACTCCCTAGTTTATGCAAGCATAACCTTATGACTTTCTAACATAGGGTCACCTCTCCATTGTTTATGCAAGTTTGATGACTTTCCAACATAGGGTCCCACTCCCTAGTTGATG
>NW_017692077.1:0-705 GCF_001879085.1 Nicotiana attenuata | reverse complement strand
CCAACATAGGGTCCCACTCCGTAGTTGATGCCAGCATAACCTGATGATTTTCCAACATAGAGTCACCACTCCCTAGTTTATGCAAGCGTAACCTGATGACTTTCCAACATAGGGTCACCACTCCCTAGTTAATGCAAGTTTGATGACTTTCCAACATAGGGTCTCACTCCCTAGTTCATGCCAGCATAACCTAATGACTTTCCAACACAGCGTCTCACTCCCTAGTTGATACCATGATAACATGATGACTTTCCAACAAAGGGTTCCACTCCCTAGTTGATGCAAGCATAACCGAATGACTTTCTAACATAGGGTCCTACTCCCTAGTTGATGCAAGCATAACCTGATGACTTTCCAACATAGGGACCAACTTCCTAGTTGACGCAAGCATAACCAAATGACTTTCCAGCATAGGGTCCTACTCCCTAGTTGATGCCAGCATAACCTTATGACTTTTCGAACATAGGGTTCAACTCCCTAGTTGATGCCAGTGTAACCTGATGACTTTACAACATAGGGTCCCACTCCCTAGTTGAAGCCAGCATAACCTGATGACTTTTCAACATAGGGTCCCACTCCCTAGTTGATGCCAGCATAACATGATGGCTTTCCAACATAGGGTCCCACTCCCTAGTTGATGCCAGCATAACCTGAGAACTTCCCAACATAGGGTCCCACATCCTAATTGATGCCAGCATAACCTGA
>NW_017692076.1:4868-5506 GCF_001879085.1 Nicotiana attenuata | reverse complement strand
AAAATTCTGACTAAACAAATAGCAAAATGACGACACTCAATTAATATATGACTTTATTCAAATATCGATTCAGTTAACCAAACAGAAGAGAAGAGACGAAGCAGAGGACAGGGTATATGAACACACAAGACGAATATACAGGAATGGAAAGGAAAGAAAGAAAATGAAATGAAAGAAAAAGAACTCACCAATCTTGACTCGGACTTGAAGCTGACCTTCCAATTTAACCGCGATATAACATTAATCACCTGTTCTTTGTTCTAGAACTGGTAAGTAATGTCAATACGCGATGAAATTGGGGCTAAAGAAATGGGAGAGGGTGCCTTGCATGTTTGAGTTATGGATCAACCTTTCAACTCGAAACTCAGATCCAAAATCTGCAGAACTTGACTGGTATTTGAAGGAAGAGAGTGATGGATATAGGATGAGGGAGGTCTAACGGTCAAGGGGTGTTGATTTGGGGGTGATTAAGAGTGGCGTCGCCACCGGAGGCGGTGAGGGTTTGGGGGCGGCTCGAACTAGGGGTTTATAAAAGTTTGGAGTGACACAGGGAGATTCGAGGTCTTAGGGTTGGATATTTGGGACGGGTAGGCGGAGAGGGTTCCGGAGTGTTGTTTGGGAATGATTGGGGATGGTCT
>NW_017692076.1:0-905 GCF_001879085.1 Nicotiana attenuata | reverse complement strand
TGACCATGAATTCTATATGCTTTAAGCAATTTAAATCCTTCAGGGATTGTTAAGTTATATAAGCCATATAATAGACTTTAGATTTGCATCAAGTTTTCATGTTATGCCAGACATATAAGATATCAAAAACTGATTGCACATACCATTGACTTTATGTCTTTCATAAGAAACCGAATTCTACTTGAATTGTTTCTCCAGACTTAAGATCCTCATATATATTTAGCGATATTATCAATGTCGTCGACAAATATTTTATATCGGTTCCAAGCTCCTTATTTTCATATAGACATAACATAGAGATCTCTTCATTTATTTCTGGTACCTAAACCTCTCTTGAGATTTTATGAAGTATTATGTCATGTGATCTTCTAGATCACTTGCCTCCTTTATTATGATCATTTTATCATCTTCTTTATCAAGAAGTTTATTTGAAACCGATCTATCTATACGCTTTAAACGTACCATAGACTTTGTCCTTCTAGGACTTATTCTAATAGGAGCATTTGCAGTGAGAATATAGTTACTTTCGTTTGGTCAGCAAATGCGTCTGGCATGCTTTGCAATAAATTGCACATGAATTATCCTTTTATGAACTTCAAGTTCATATTATTTTATTCGAGGATCTAGATGTATAAATGATAATTCATTCCATGTAACTTTTTCTCAACTGTTGTATCTTGTCTCCCCCTCATGTTAGAAAAACTAATTTGTTTCCTCAACTTTGAGAACCCATCTTTGTGCGTTATGGTGTTAATCAAAATATACACCGCATATCAATAATAATAAGATGGAATTGGTTCCTAACCCTGAACCACTTGTGAGGGGAGAATGTAATATACTTTCGTATATAACCTATATCAATCTGATATAGATAACTTTATTCTCATAAGCAATAGTTTAGCTAT
>NW_017692075.1:5223-5506 GCF_001879085.1 Nicotiana attenuata | reverse complement strand
GTACCTTCGCCATCAACAGTGCAGTTCGACCTCGCTCGAACTGGGACTCAGGCTAAACGCCTTCGCCATCGATAGTACAGTTCGACCTCGCTCAAGCTAGGACTCAGGCTAAACGCCTTCGCCATCGACAGTACAGTTCGACCTCGCTCGAACTGGGACTCAGGCTAAGTGCCTTCGCCATAACCACTGCAGTTCGACCTCGCTGGAACTGGGACTCAGGCTAAATGCCTTCGCCATCAAAACAGTACAGTTCGACCTCGCTCGAACTGGGACTCAGGCTAAG
>NW_017692075.1:0-347 GCF_001879085.1 Nicotiana attenuata | reverse complement strand
GCTAAGTGCCTTCGCCATCAACAGTGCAGTTCGACCTCGCTCGAACTGGGACTCAGGCTAAACGCCTTCGCCATTAAAACAGTGCAGTTCGACCTCGCTCGGACTGGGACTCAGAGCTACGTGCCTTCGCCATCAACAGTGCAGTTCGACCTCGCTCGAACTGGCACTTAGGCTAAACGCCTTCGCCATCGACAGTACAGTTCGACCTCGCTCAAACTGGGACTCAGGCTAAGTACCTTCGCCATCAACAGTGCAGTTCGACCTCGCTCGAACTGGGACTCAGGCTAAACGCCTTCGCCATCGATAGTACAGTTCGACCTCGCTCAAGCTAGGACTCAGGCTAAACG
>NW_017692074.1:4725-5506 GCF_001879085.1 Nicotiana attenuata | reverse complement strand
AATAGTAGAATTATCTACACCTAAAATTCCCATAATTCCAAGATGCCATGTTTCTCAAATCTATAGTTATAAGAAAAAATACAAAAAAAATAAAACAAACTAAAAGTTCAAACTTGAACCCTAGCAATATATACAGCTACAACTACACCGTTAGTTCCCCGGCAACGACGCCAAAATTTAATCACGCCCAACTATGCCTTATAAAAAGGACAATGCGGTCGCTGCAAATATAATCCGGTTTACAAGTCCGGAGTCGAATCCCACAGAGAACTAAGGTTTAGCTACAGCTGTTCACTATCACCAAGAAGACAAGCTTGAACAATTCCTAACTTATAGATATTAAGATTCTTGTGTTTAACTAATTAACTAACAAATTAAAATAGTAAATTAACAACTAACGATACTGAGGGTTAGAGAAAAGATTAAGGAGGTCTAGAGTTATGATTTCCCCTATTGTCGGAATCCTTCCCGCTATGTCTTCTATAATTTCGCCTAAGTATTCTCTACCGATCATGAGCACTCTTATTACCGTAAATCTCTCCCGAGTAATTACGACAATTTACTAGACGCACTCTCCCAAGCTACGCTAGCTGGCTTTTAATACAGCTCACTTCAGATCGCACCCAAGGCTTCGTTATCCCTAATCCTGCCTTTAAACCCTCGATTATTGATCCCTCATATACTCTGGGAGTGGTGTTGTTCAACAATTACCTAAATATGCACTCTCTCCCGAGTTATGCATACTAAATAGGCACAGCTAATTGAGAGCTCTTCAATCAAC
>NW_017692074.1:0-720 GCF_001879085.1 Nicotiana attenuata | reverse complement strand
CTTCAAGCTTATGATTATGCTCTTGGGGCGGTACGAAATCTTGTGAGCCAAAAATTAGATAAAATTTTATGCACTTGTTGGCTCTCGACCGAGGACGTGTCACCTTGCCTAGACGGCCTTGAGAAATCCAAAATATAAGGCTCATCTACCTCTTACCTTGAACTCCTTTTTATGCTCATAAGGGTGAATTTCCATTTCACCGTCTGAACATAATGTAGAGAAGTGTTTGGAAATGAGGCCCAACGCGCTCAAATACATGAACTTCAAGATTTTTAACCTCCTCAACACCAATCACACTAGAGTCAACTAAATTTGTATCTTCAACGTCCTTGGTTGACTCTAGTATTACTTCTTCAACATTGACATCCTCAAATTCTAGTAGGCTAGGTTGTTGATGTTCTACTCTGACCTCCCCAATTAACACCTCAAATTCATGCTCTTCTTGGCTACTATCCTCAATATTGGCTTGTTGAGAATTAAAAGCTCCAACCACTTGACTCAATTGAGCCTCCAACTTGCGAATAGTTGCCTCTTGCCTTTCTATGTGCAATTGTTTCTCATTGTTTTGTTCCAGAAGGCACTTTAGCATATCCTTGATCTCCTTCAGGTTCGCATTCCCAGGTTCTTTGTTCCTATTGACTTCACAAGAAAAGGTAGAACCATCATAGTAAGGGGTTGGGGAAAAATAAGAAATATAAGCACAACCATGAAGGTGCCCAT
>NW_017692073.1:0-5506 GCF_001879085.1 Nicotiana attenuata | reverse complement strand
AATACCTAGTGCATAAGTAATCACACATTAATAAAACAAGTTTGCAGGTTTGGTATACACATACTCATAATAAAGAAAAGATTCAGATTAAGTTAAGTGTAGATGCTAGTGAGAATCATATTGACTGGCAGCAGAATTCAAACAGGATGCGAGCAGGTCATTGCAAGAATTATGTAAGTAAGGCATGTTTAAGTGATAGAATCGCTACCAAAATCAAACACATAAAGAGAGGCTAAAATGCAATGGTTCTAAACATCAGTAACACATAGGCTAGGCAGACTTAAAGAGAACTTAATTAACTCAGGTCTAAGCATGTTTCAAACTACAAACGTAGTGGGATTTAGATTAGGAAGGCCTACATTGACGTAAGACAGTCAGAATTGCATACGAGAACATCCCTGAAACATATTAAACCACCATCTTTAGAAGTGAAAACATATACCAATGACAAGCAAATAGGAATGAAATGACAAATGTTCAGCAACTCACTAGTTAAGCGAAAAACAAGAAAGAATAAAGTCTACATTAGCAAGAACTAAGAATTTATGGCCTTGGCTTTCAGCCGGCCAGCAGAATATAGAACAAGAGTATGAGAGAACAAAGAGTAGTAAGTTCAGTTTTTAGCGAGTTTCTTAACGATTCAAGTCTCTTCAAAGGGGAATGGGGAGGGGTTTATATAGCAGTAGAAATCGAACACCCAAACAAGGAAAATTATCAATCAAACATGAGAAAGGAAAGAATCGTCACATGCAATGAAGAATCAGTAAGGAAAAAGAGAAATTTTAAAACCCTAATTTTAGGGAAAGTACACAAATCGGCAGATTAAAAAAATAGAAANATTTTTTTATGTTAATTGGAGCAACTTAAACATATTATAATTTATAGTTTAATTTTATGTAAATAATTAAAATAAATTAATTATAAACTGTGATCCACATATCATTCTCTATCCATGATTAAATGGATATAATAATAATTATTTATTTATCAAAAATTTAACTGACCATCGACATACAATTTTAAAATTGCAATATTGGCCCGTATAGGGGCCTTACCTTGTCTAAGTATTTAGAGAGAGAGTGAGAAATACCAACGATACCAAGCCGAAATAGTTTTTCTTCATAGAGAGAGGAGTGCGAAACGCACGGAGAGTTATATTTGACAAACCCAAACTGTTTCTATTTTAAAGCTTTTTTTCTTTTTATAGATCAACTTGGTTCAAGCTTTGCAATCAAACCGAGTAGGATATTGAGTTACACGTTTGGTATTTAAGATACATACACTAAGCAGTTTACAAAAAGTTTATATTATGAGTACAATTTAATTGATTATAACGTATATCACTCCTTTTTAAAAGGATTAATATATTATATACCCATCATTTTAGTTGTATGACACCATTAACTAAGCACGGAATTTTCTATAATATTTATAAAATATATAATTATAAATAATTTCATTAAAAATAAAATAATAATTTTAAAATAAATTATTTCTAAGTACAGAAATATGATATTTTTCTGGGACAACCTAAGCAGGGAAATATCACCACCTAAATTGGTATAGACGGAAGAAAAATTCAATAATTGTAATTTAATTTACTTAAACACATGCTTTTGTTAGCAAGATGTGACATTCTCCTCGAGTCCTCGTCATATTTATCCTCGGAATATCCGAATAAAGGGCGGCTTCTTTAATTCTTTCTCAACAGTAAAATTCAGTAGTAGTACCAATTATTTTTTCAACAGTATTACCAATTCAAAATTAGGAAAACTGTTAAAGCTAATGGTACATTAACAAGTTCAATTTGGAAATAATCCATTTTCAAAATTAGCAAAGATTTTCAAGCAAAATCCCTCAAACCGATCGTTCAAAATTTAATTCAAATTTAAAAAATCCGATCATCGGAAAAAAATCAAACTTTCCGACGAACCATAAACCCTAAGACGTAGCTGATGCAGAGGATAATATCAATTTCATCGGATTATTTGAATCGAATAATCCAGAATCTTCATAGCAGTTATTCGCCGCCAATATGGGCAACTGTAGTTGCTGGATTCTTCGTAATCCTTACTCTCACACTTTCTACGTATCTCATCTTCGAACACCTTTCAGTTTACAAAAATCCCGAGGTTATTTCTGTCTTTTTCCCGTTTTATTTCAGTTTCTGTTTCTATGTTAGTTTAATGTATCTTCTTCTTTTTTGGGGTTTGGTAATGGCAGGAACAAAAGTTTTTGATTGGAGTAATATTGATGGTGCCTTGTTATGCTGTTGAATCAGTGAGTTCCCTTTATTTTTTTTTTCTTTTGCTTTTTCCAGTTATCATATGACTTGGGATTGGCAGATAGAGAAAATCTTTGAGTTATTGTGCAAAATTATGCATTATTTGTCATGATCACTTGATAAGATCAATAATTCAATATCATATAATCTTATGACACTAAGTTAAATGCACAGCAAAGGCAGACCATTTTGTTGAAGATCAGCCCCAAGTGTCTGGCTTACCTTGACTTCTAGAGTTATTGTCATGAACCCTAAGAAGTTTGCCTGGTTGATTCTCTAATCTGGCTTATTTTTTCAGTTTGTGTCATTGGTAAATCCAGCGATTAGTGTTGACATCGGGATACTACGTGATTGCTATGAATCCTTTGCAATGTACTGCTTTGGGAGGTATCTTGTTGCATGTTTAGGTATGGATACATTCTATATTAAATTTGATTACTTTGTGCCTTCCATCTAATGTTCGGATTCAGGAAAGTAGACCAACTATCATTCCTGCCTAAAGAAAGAATGTATGTCCTTGTTTTGCAACTTGAGGAGATCTATTCATTGTACTTTTCTCATTCATCAGTAGATTTCTTCTCTTACACACATGCGCGCACTCACGTGTTTCTTGTTGCTATGGCAACTGAATTTGACTTCTTGATACAAAGGGCTGGCGTGCTTTATTTGCTAAGTGGTATTCTTAGATGCCCTGTACCGTGAAAATGCTAATTGAAGTTTGCAAAGCTTAAATTTTTCTCTGTTTCGTCTAACTAGTCATTTATGCCATCAGTCACCAGCAAAATGTATCTAAAACCTCTTTTATGAACTCGTTCAGTCATTTGTGTCTTTCTTCCTTTCTTTTCATGTTTTTTTCCCCCTTCCTTTTATTGGAATTAGGTGGGGAAAAGAGAACCATAGAATTTATGAAGAGGGAAGGACGCGCAGGTTCAAAGATGCCACTACTAGAGCATGGCTCTGAAAAGGGGATTGTTAAGCATCATTTTCCCATGAAATATATTTTCAAGCCATGGAAACTTGGTCAGTGGGTATACCAAGTTATCAAGTTCGGAATTTTCCAATATGTAAGAATGCTACCTGACTTAGATCCTTTATCCCTTTGGACCAACAAGCTGTACTCATCCCTTAACTAAACTATATCTAACACACAAATTTTGCAGGTGATAATCAAAGCATTTACTGCTACTTTGGCAGTGATTCTTGAAGCTTTTGATGTATATTGTGAAGGAGACTTCAAATGGAATTGTGGGTAAGAAACACTTGTTAGTTGATTAGCTCCCTCACTTTGATCTCTTCTTTTTGGTTTTAGTTGGATTTGGCCTTTTAACCATCCTGTCGATCAAATAGAGCTTCCTTCCTATGTTTTCTCTTTGGTTTTTCCTAGCAACATTTCTTTGCTACTTCTTTTGGGGAAAAGTCCTCCTTTTTACCCTGTGTTGCGCCATCCAGAATCAGTCATCTGAATGTGCTTTTTTACTGAACCTCAAGCTGTCTTGTCTTTATATGCATTCCTTTTATTTAAGACACCAACTGGATGGATCACAAGTCGGGGTGGAAGGCTATCCTATCCCTTTATCCTTCATGGATAGTGACTGCACAGGCATCAAAATTTGCAAATCTGGTCAGAGTTCAGTTTCTTATCATCTAATTATCATCTTCCTATAGTTGCAGAACTGGTTCCTGTATCAATATTCAATTTGTAGGTATAGAGCTGCATCTATTTGGTAGATACACCTATAAAGGGTTGTTTGTCTGGAAATATTTTGGCATTCAATATCATGTGATCTTGCTGATTCACCATGTAATTTATGAAATAATGGTCCAAGATATCTCATACATTGTACGCCTTGTCTTTGTAGGTATCCATATATGGCCGTGGTTTTAAATTTCAGTCAATCATGGGCATTGTATTGCTTAGTTCAATTTTATACTATTGCAAAGGATGAATTATCTCACATCAAGCCGCTGTACAAGTTTCTAACATTCAAGTCAATTGTTTTCTTAACTTGGTGGCAAGGCGTGGTGATAGCCCTGTGCTCTACACTTGGTTTCTTTAGAAGTCCAATAGCTCAAGCTTTACAGTTTAAGTCCAGTGTTCAAGATTTCATCATATGCATTGAGGTAATTTTTCTGGGATTGGGTATGTTTTTATTACTTCTAATACCAAAAGTTTCATTTGGGCTATCCGGATTTTTGCCATTGTTTATTGCTTCTGGTGAATTACGCACAAAGTTCCATGTTATGCTATTAAGGTATGGGCAAGAAGCTTGAAACATAAGCTTTCAGCATACATGATGGTTCTTGCATTTGCTCCGCCTGTTTTGCTACAACTGATGCATGCTTTTGTGCCAATTGATCTACGCGTATGACACATACTTACGTGGTATTGGGATTGATGCATATTAATGTTGAAAGCTGCTCTTATAAAATCTTCTTAAGACGTTCTACTACCTGTATAGTGCTCTTAAATTTGTTTATCCCAAGGTGTGAGGTTTCATATGGTTGAGTCTGGATTACTGCAGAACTGCGTTGTTTTTTATTTGGGGTCACATGCGTGTTTTTTCCCCTGCCCTCCCTACCAAGAAGAGAAAAGAGGAAAAACACTAAACCCTGCCAATTAGTTTTTATGTTTCTGAAGGTTTCTTCGGGGGTATGAGGGTCGAGGGATGGGGAATATCACTGATCAATATGGACACTAAGCTTCTATTTGTAATTTTGATGCTTGATATTCCTCCAAAATCTTGAAGGTTAACAGCTCTGTTATTCATCCAGTACAGATGGGCATTGCTTCTGTAGTTCACCTCTATGTCTTCCCTGCCAAGCCATACGAGCTGATGGGAGAGCGTTTTACTGGGGATGTTGCAGTTCTGGGAGATTACGTATCTGCTGACTTGCCAGTAGATCCTGACGAGGTTAGAGATAGTGAACGTCCCACCAAGTTACGTCTTCCTCAACCAGATAGTCTAGGAAAACTTGGCTAGCAAGAAATTGGGGTGAACTCAAGAAATTGATAGTCCCAATTAAAGGGTTGAATCTAGAGATAGTAAAACCCGACTTGAGCATCTATCAATTGTTTAGTGAATTACCCATTTGGACTTGAGAAATCCAAATTAGGCAAAACTACTCTATTACTGAGAGGTATTGAGTGGGTAATTGCGTGTTGATTGCTATATTACGCCCCGACCAACAAAACTCGCTCTAAAGTCCACTACCCATTAGGAA
>NW_017692072.1:5239-5506 GCF_001879085.1 Nicotiana attenuata | reverse complement strand
AAATTTTGATGTCGAAGGCACTTAGCCTGAGTCCCAGTTCGAGCAAGGTCGAACTGTCAAATTTTGATGTCGAAGGCACTTAGCCTGAGTATCAGTTCGAGCGAGGTCGAACTGTCAAATTTTGATGTCGAAGGCACTTAGCCTGAGTATCAGTTCGAGCGAGGTGGCGAAGGCACTTAGCCTGAGTCCCAGTTCGAGTGGGGTCGAATTGTCAAATTTTGATGTCGAAGGCACTTAGCCTGAGTCCCAGTTCGAGCGAGGTCGAAC
>NW_017692072.1:0-354 GCF_001879085.1 Nicotiana attenuata | reverse complement strand
GCGAGGTCCAACTGTCAAACTTTGATGGCGAAGAAACTTAGCCTGAGTACTAGTTCGAGTAGGGTCGAATTTTCAAATTTTGATGTCGAAGGCACTTAGCATGAGTCCTAGTTCAAGCGAGGTCGAACTAACAAATTTTGATGGCTAAGGCACTTAGCCTAAGTCTCAGTTCGAGTGAAGTCGAACTGTCAAACTTTAATGGCGAAGGCAGTTAGCGTGAGTCCCAGTTCGAGCGGGGTCTAAATGTCAAATTTTGATTTCGAAGGCACTTAGCCTGAGTCCCAGTTCGAGCAAGGTCGAACTGTCAAATTTTGATGTCGAAGGCACTTAGCCTGAGTATCAGTTCGAGCGAGG
>NW_017692071.1:0-5506 GCF_001879085.1 Nicotiana attenuata | reverse complement strand
AGTCTGTTGAAGCCTCGTTGATGATTTCTGATGATGATGCTCCCGCTGCTGCTCATGATTCTATTGAGCAGCTTTTTAACCGCGGGTTTGGTAGTGAAAGTTTAGGACCGATTTCTGATGAAGCACCCCTTGCTTCTTTTTCTACTCCCGTTCCTGTGATACCTCCTTTGCCGGTCGTGGCTGTTACCGTTCCTCCCCAGGATATTTTGACTGCTTCTACAATTCCTCCTTCAACTATTCCTCCTTCAACCGTTCCTCCTTCAACTGTTCATTACACTGAGGTTGGTTCCTCAAGTGGAGGTGAGGCTGTGAGGCAAGTTATCATCGAAGTTCCTGCTGAAGGTAACCTTTTGAGGAAGTCAGGCCGAGCTGACGTATGGTTGAAGCCTTTGATTAGTCCAGTTGAAAGAGCTAAGCTTGATGGCCACATTTCTTTGACCTTGATGAACGATATTGTACATTCTTCTTTAAAGGTATCCTTTTTGAAGCTTGACTTAACCCTTTTCCTATTTTTAGGATTCTCACTTTTTTTTTGTTTTAGATCAATCTCATTGGCACGGAGATGATGAAGAGGGTTTCCCTCTCAGAGCAATTAATGCATGATTACCAAGTGGAAGCGGACAATTGGAAGGAACAGTATGAAAGTCTTCAAATCGACATGGAAATATTAGAAGAAAGCAAATGTACCTTAGAACAGCAGGTAAGGGCTTTAACTTCAGAGTTGGCGGTTGAAAAAGTTTCCTCAAATCAAGCAGGTAAGGAAAAGAATCTTCTTGAAACCTCTTTTTCCGAGCAACTCTCCAGGGCAAGTGAAGAGATCAGAAAGTTGAAGGCTCTCTTAGGTGAGAAAGAAGCATATGCTGGTGAGCTCGTGCAGACTCTGACTCAAACTCAAGAAGACCTCCGGGAATCTTCTGATAAAGTTCATTCCTTAGAAACTTCATATGCTTCTCTTCAAACTTCTTATGATTTTGCCTTGGCTGAGAATGAGAAGCTAAAAAATGAAATTGTTGACTGGGAAAGAGATTGTGAGATTCTTGAAGATAAAACCGCAATTGAAGTGAGTTGGGCGTTTTTAAATTCTCGCCATGATACCCTTGTTGAAGTTAGCCAGGAGAATTTTAACTTGGAATCTGAGTTAGCCAAAATCAAAGAGAGTATTGAAAAGACTCAACAGAGCCAAGATTTTCCTTCTCCCGTGGCTGAAGCTTCTGAGAACATTGAAGATGATATGGGTATGGTGAGTGCTCCAATTCCTTCAAGTCAAGTTGAACCTGCTTCTGATCCTGCTTCAATTCCTTCTTCAATTCCCTAGTGACAAGTTTATGATACGTGACTGTCTTTCTTTTGTTTTTTGGGTGGTATGTGGTTGAAACCCTTGGTTGTTTTTAAGGGTTTGTTGAAAACGTTAAGTCCCCAGACCTTTTATGGGGCGCTTTGTATAAACAACTTTTGGTTTATGACTAAGTTCATACTTAGTCTAAACTTTTTTAATATTAAGAAGTTTGTTGTTTGAACTTCTGTTTTGTTTATTCTTGCCTTTATATTTAAGGACTTACTGAATAACTTGCATTTCTATTTTGCAAAATGCTTCTTTTTTTTAAACTTCATGAATACTTGAATCAATCATGAATTTTATAAAAGAGGGCCCTTTTATATTCAACACTTAATGAAGAAGACGTCTCAACTTCATAATGGTGTACTGTACGACAAAAGTAATAAGAATACTCATGTTTCTTTGAAATAACTTTGACAAGTTTTTATTTGAACTTTATCAAGCTTTAAATAGCATCTTACATGTATTTGAGTAACTTCTATAACTTTTTCGTAACTGTTTTTCCTTACAACAGATTTTCAAAAGAAAAATAAAACACAAGATTTTTATGTAATAACCCGTTTCAGTACATGTGTATTAAATACAAGGTTTTCATTTATAACCCATTTCACTACATGTATATTGCCTTTAACCTAACTATGATGAGGTTTTACTTTGGCTTTTCTTTGGCTTTTTAGCTCGTAGCTTTGCTCTGCACTTGACTCATTCTATGAGTAAACTTCTCAGGCTTGAACTTTGATCGTTTCTCAATCTTCTTTGCCATCTTTATACATATGTCTATGTGTATTATATAGTCCCCCAAGTGTTTGAGCTTTGAAGCATAAAGTATCGAGCACTTGATTACTCCTCTTACTCGGTCCTTTTCCTGTAAAGGAATAAAACATATGGGACTCAGAGGTACGATAATAGATGAAGACTGCTTAACCCGTATCAATTTCTATCAGAATAGGTGTAACCCTAGATCGGGAATTTTAATTTATTCCACGTGCCTTGCAGGTCGTGATTTATCATTTAGTACGGGTTAGCTTTTTGCCTATCATCTAAAATCGTTAGTAAAATTTTAACAATTCAAAAATAAAATTTTAAAATAAAGATACCTGACCGTGGGTATTCCTTAGAAATAGTATCTCTTCAGGTGAACGGCATTCCAATGTGAAGGTAATATCTTGCCATCCATTGTTTCCAACTCGTATGCTCCTTTCCCTGCGACACCATGAATCTTGTAGGGTCCTTCCCAGGTTGGACTTAATTTACCCGCATTGGCCGCTTTCGTGGATTGAAAAAATTTCTTGAGTACGAAGTCCCCAATCTTGAAATATCTTAGTCGTGCCCTTCGATTGTAGTATCGTTCCATGACTTGTTTTTGTGTTGCCATCCTTATTAGTGCAGCTTCCCTTTTTCCTTCAAGTAGATCAAGGTTTATGCGGTTTTCTTCTTCGTTGGATTCTTCTGACGCTTGCGTGTACCTTGTGCTTGGCTCCCCTATTTCAACTGGAATTAAAGCTTCAGCTCCATATACCAATGAGAATGGTGTTTCACCCGTGCTTGTTTTTGCTGTCGTGCGGTACGCCCATAAAACACCAGGTAGCAATTCTGGCCAATTGCCTTTAGATTCTTCTAATCGTTTCTTCAAATTGTTGACAATGACTTTATTTGTTGATTCAGCTTGTCCAACCCACCGGATGGTAAGGCGTAGATGTAATCCTTTTGATCTGCCAACATTGAAAAAATTCCATGATTTGTGCGCCTATAAATTGCGGGCCATTATCACACACGATTTCCTTTGGCACACCAAATCGACATATGATATTTCTCCAAATGAAATCTCTGACTTCTTTTTCTCGCACCTGTTTAAATGCTCCCGCTTCTACCCATTTAGTAAAATAATCAGTGAGTACAAGCAAGAATTTTACCTGTCCTTTTGCTTGTGGTAGTGGACCAACGATATCCATCCCCCATTTCATAACAGGCCATGGTGCAATGACTGAGTGTAACAACTCCGCAGGTCTATGCATGTTATTACCGTATCTTTGGCATTTATCACATTTAGCCACGAAATTTTCTGCTTCTTCTTCCATTTTAGGCCAATAATATCCTTCCCTAATCATGGTTCTTACCAGTGATTTTCCTCCGGCGTGATTTCCACAATGCCTCTCGTGTATTTCTCTCATTACATATTCCGTCTGAGAAGGCCCGGGGCATCTTGCTAAGGGACCACCGAACATTTTTCGATAAAGATTGCTTTGCTTAAAACAATATCGAGCGGCCTTTTTTCGAAGCGCGTGATCTTTTTTCTTGTCTTCAGGGACGGTACCATACTGCAAAAAAGCAACGATCTCATTCCTCCAATCCCAGGTTAAGTTATTGAAATTTACCTCATTTTTGTCTGGATCGAGTACTGAATGAAACAAATGAATTACTGAAGCACTTTCATTGCTCGCCACGTCTTCCGCGGATGCGAGATTGGCTAGGGAATCCGCCTCGACATTTTCATCTCTTGGTATCTGCGTGACTTTCCAGGTTTGAAATTGCTTAATCAAATCCTGTACCTTCTCTGAGTACTGCTGCATTCGTGCCTCCCTGGCTGTATAAGTCCCAACATTTGGTTAACTACAAGCTACGAATCGCTTTTGATTACAATCTGATTAATGCCGAGTTCTCGTGCCAGTTCTAAACCTGCAATCACAGCTTCATACTCTGCCTCATTGTTAGTTATAGAATGACATTTAATGTCTCGTCGAATGGTTTCACCAGTAGGTGGTACCAAAACAATTCCTAAGCCTGCCCCCTTCACATTAGATGAGCCATCAGTGAATAAGGTCCAAATTCCTGGATTAGATCCGTTGAACGCCTGTAATTCTTTTTCTGCTTCTAATTGCATTACTTGGCTAAAAGCAACCAAAAAATCTGCTAACACCTGAGATTTTATCGCGGTTCTGGGCTGGTATGTGATGTCATATTCACTTAATTCTATAGCCCATTTGGCTAACCTACCTGACAACTCATGCTTGTGTAATATATTGCGTAATGGATAAGCGGTTACTACGGCAATAGGGTGACATTGAAAATAAGGCCTTAGTTTTCTAGATGCCATGATTAGTGCAAGTGCTAGCTTTTCTAATTGAGGATACCGCGTCTCCGCATCTAACAATGATTTGCTGACATAATAAATTGGAGATTGTTACCTTGGTCTTCACGAACTAAAACAGCACTCACTGCTACTTCTGAGACAGCAAGATAGATGAGCAATCTTTCCCCAACCTTTGGTTTTGCGAGCAACGGTGGATTTGACAGGTATGTCTTCAAGTTTTTGAGTGCTTGTTGACACTCCTCAGTCCATTCGAACTGATCTTACTTTTTAAGAGCTAAAAAGAATTTAAAACACTTTTCTGATGATTTGGAAATAAATCTCCCCAAGGCTGCATCTGTCAGCCTCTACACTTCTTTTTTACTCGTAAGCATGTCAGGAATTTCTTCAATGGCTTTAATCCACACGGGATTTACTTCAATACCACGGTTAGAAACAAGAAAACCCAAAAACTTACCTAATGAAACGCCGAATGCACATTTCTCAGGATTTAGTTTCATATTGAATTTTCGCAAGATCTGAAACGTGTCGGACAAGTGCGATATATGGTCCCCTGAATGTTGAGTTTTAACGAGCATATCATCTATGTAGACCTCCATGTTTTTTCCTAAATGTTCTTGGAACATTTTGGTTACCAATCTTTGATACGTTGCACCAGCATTTTTGAGACCAAAAGGCATTACCTTATAATAGTAAGTCCCCCTGTCTGTGATAAATGAAGTTTTTTTCTTCATCTAGGGGGTCCATTTTGATCTAGTTGTATCCTGAATACGCATCTAAAAAGCTTAACAACTCATGTCCTGCAGTAGCATCAATTAGTTGATCTATATGTGGTAATGGAAAAGAATCTTTAGGACAAGCTTTGTTAAGGTCTGTGTAATCTACACAAACTCGCCATTTACCATTCTTTTTCGGTACTACAACAATATTAGCTAACCAATTAGGATACTTTACCTCGCGGATAAGCCCAATTTTTAAAATTTTTTACAAACCTCATCTTGAATCACCTGATTTTTAAAACGTCCCTTGCTTTCTCTTCTTTTGTTTGACAGGTGGATATGATGGGTCTTCATTTAACTTGT
>NW_017692070.1:5241-5506 GCF_001879085.1 Nicotiana attenuata | reverse complement strand
AAAGGCCACTAGCGAATGGAGTCCCTATGTCTAAAAATCTCAACTAGGGATTGGAGCCCTATGATGGCGAAAGGCGACTGGGGAATGGAGGCCTTACGTCTAAAAATCTCAACTAGGGATTGGATCCCTATGCTGGCAAAAGGCGACTAGGAAATGGAGGCCTTACGTCTAAATCTCTCATCTAGGGATTGGAGCCCTATGCTGGAAAAAGGCCACTAGCGAATGGAGTCCCTATGTCTAAAAATCTCAACTAGGGATTGGAGCC
>NW_017692070.1:0-245 GCF_001879085.1 Nicotiana attenuata | reverse complement strand
TATGTCTAAAAATCTCAACTAGGGATTGGAGCCCTATGCTGAAAAAAGGCCACTAGCGAATGGAGTCCCTATGTCTAAAAATCTCAACTAGGGATTGGAGCCCGATGATGGCGAAAGGCGACTGGGGAATGGAGGCCCTATGTCTAAAAATCCCAACTAGGGATTGGATCCCTATGCTGGCAAAAGGCGACTAGGAAATGGAGGCCTTACGTCTAAATCTCTCATCTAGGGATTGGAGCCCTATG
>NW_017692069.1:4785-5506 GCF_001879085.1 Nicotiana attenuata | reverse complement strand
GAAGGTTTTTGGAGTTAATTGCAGGTTCAACCTTGCTGGTATCTGTTGGTTTCACACCTGCGATTATGGGACCGCAGGTGCGGTTTCGCTGAAGCGATTGGAAGATGCGTAGAAGCGGAAGTCTTGGCCTTGCCAGATTCCGCAGGAGCGGAAGGAGGACTGCATAGGCGGCCTCGCAGAAGCGAGCTAGACCTCGCAGGAGCGGAATTTGCAACCCTGGTCAGGTTTCGCAGAAGCGGAACATTGGATTGCTTAAGCGGTCCCACAGATGCGATTGGGGACCGCAGAAGCGAAAGGTTGCCTTAAGTGAAAGGTTCGCAAAAGCGGACGTTGACCGCATTAGCGGAATCCGCAAAAGCGGTACTGGATCCGCAGAAGCGAAATGCCTGGCAGTTAAGTGAAATTAATCATCTTCGCGAATTTTTGAAAGAACAACATTTTGGACTTCGGACTAAGGAGATTTTGGGCGATTTTTGAAGAGGGTTTCGAGGGCTATCATCAGGTATGGATTCTTGGGCTTAGATTATGTTATTATTGTGTATAAACATGAATTAACACTAAAAACCCAAGGAATTAAAGGGTAAAAATGGGTAAGTTAGGTTTGAGAATTTTGATGTAAAAATGGAATTTGAGGGTACAAACGAACTCCGATTTGGTGAACTTTATATGTATGGACTCGTGGCGAGACGAGGAATCTGGGGATGTGAATTTCGTAATTTTT
>NW_017692069.1:0-463 GCF_001879085.1 Nicotiana attenuata | reverse complement strand
TTGTTAGTGATTCTGGAGAGAGTCTATGAGTTGCTTTTTCTGTGCTGTGAGGCGTTAATGGAATTTAGTTGGTTATGGGGACACAACGTGGTGCAGATCTATTGGGGATTCATAGTGGAAGTCGAGCGGGAAAGAGTAATCGGATGTTGCTCGGTAAATGGAGTGTGGGTTATGACCTATCAGGTGGCGTGTCGTATGTTGTTTATTTCACCGTGGGTGCAATTGAATTGACCTTGGTTTCAGACATCAAATTGTGTGTGGCTGTCGAATTTTGATACACAGTGTCTTGAGGTGCTCCATGTGTAACAGTAGTTTGGATAGGATCGCGCATTGTAGCGAGGCTTGCGTTGAGTTATGACCTTTTAGGGGTAGATTCAGGTGTTCTATTTCTATGATGTGAGAACGGGGTCTCAAGCCTTGTGTTTTGATGATACTGATGAGCTTGAAGTACAGGCTCTTTTGT
>NW_017692068.1:5177-5506 GCF_001879085.1 Nicotiana attenuata | reverse complement strand
TGTCTAAAAATCTCAACTCAGGGATTGGAGCCCTAATGTTTGCAAAAAGGCGACTAGGGAATGGAGGCCCTATGTCCGAAAATCTCAACTTTGGGATTGGAGCCCTAATGTTTGCAAAAATGCGACTAGGGAATGGAGGCTCTATGTCTAAAAATCTCAACTTAGGGATTGGAGCCCTAATGTTGGCGAAAGGCGACTAGGGAATGGAGGCCCTATGTATAATAATCTCAACTCAGGGATTGGAGGCCTAAAGTTGGCAAAAAGGCGACTAGGGAATGGAGGCCCTATGTCTAAAAATCTCAACTCAGGGATTGGAGCCCTAATGTTGG
>NW_017692068.1:0-410 GCF_001879085.1 Nicotiana attenuata | reverse complement strand
AATCTCAACTCAGGGATTGGAGCCCTAATGTTGGCAAAAAAGGCGACTAGGGAATGGAGGCCCTATGTCTAAATTCTCAACTTAGGGATTGGAGCCCTAATGTTGGCAAAAAGGCATCTAGGTAATGGAGGCCCTATGTCTAAATATCTCAACTCAGGGATTGGAGCCCTAATGTTGGCAAAAAGGCGACTAAAGAATGGAGGCCCTATGTCTAAAAATCTCAACTCAGGGATTGGAGCCCTAATGTTGGAAAAAAGGCGTCTAGGTAATGGAGGCCCTATGACTAAATATCTCAACTCAGGGATTGGAGCCCTAATGTTGGCAAAAAGGCGACAAAGGAATGGAGGCCCTATGTCTAAAAATCTCAACTCAGGGATTGGAGCCCTAATGTTTGCAAAAAGGCGACTAGG
>NW_017692067.1:0-5507 GCF_001879085.1 Nicotiana attenuata | reverse complement strand
GCAAAAATAAGAGATGGATATTTGTTTTATTTTTCGAATAACTCTTGAGTTATTGAGCTTGATAAATATTTTATCTCTTTGGTACATGAATGCATCACCTTGTTATTGTATATTAATGTCTCTCCTGAATAGAACAATATTATTCTACCTCATAAGAGAATATGTTCTTCAAAACTAACTAAAACTTATCTGTGCACTTTTGTTTAAGTCATATTAATCTAGATAGGATTTCAAGTTGGTCAAGGATGGACCTTAAGGTTCATTGAAAGTAGAGGCACCACCAACTTGTAGATCCTATTTGGAAGAAAATTTGACTAAAGGTTGTTTCCCTTCAAAATGAAATAAAGCTAGTGATAAGCTAGAATGAATCCCTTCTCATTTGTATGGTTAAATGAACATACTGGTAAGAGATAGTTTTGAGTATTTTTGTGACGTTACTCAAAATATTAATATATTTATTTGATGCACCGTAAGTCTATATAATTTAAGCAATTCAAGGTTTTTTAGACTTGAAACGGAGAAGCACCAAGAAAATATATTAAGTTACTGCAATTTGATTGTGGTAGCGAGCACCTCTCTAAAGAGTTCTTTTGTTACTTATCAGAATAAGGGATTACATCTCAATTGACTACACCGTAAATCCCATAATAGAGTGGTGTGGTAGAAAGAAGAAATGAGTCTCTTTTGGACATGGATAGATTAATGATATGTTATTCAGATTGCCTTATTTGTTTTTGGAATATTTCCTAGAAATTGCAAATTACATTCTGAATTTAGTTCCTTCTAAGTTAATACCTGGGACATCTATAGAACTGTGGACTGAAAGTAAGCTCAGTCCGTGGTATGTTCAGATATAGGATTGTTCTGCAAAAGTGCTGAAAGGGAAAGCGTATATGTAAGTTGGAACTAAGAATGGATAGGTGCATGTTTATTGAATATCCTAGAAAACAAATGGAGTTTTATTTCATTGTCCTAAAGAAAAATAAGGCAATTGACATTCAAGAACATCAAAACCCACAAGTCGAAAATGACGTTCCATTGCATTTAAGTAGTGGGAGAACGTTAATAGACATAATATGCCTTTATCGAGTGGGGGTGATGTTTGAACAGTGAACACTATAGTAAGAAGTCACTAATGTTTCAATGTCGTAAGGTAATGAAGGTAATATAAGTAGTACTTCGTCATAGTAGAGAATGCTAAAGAAAATCATAGTTCGATGTACACTCTTGGGATAGTTTCAGTAATAGGATCCCTGAAGAGTTTAATACCAAACTAGATGATTACGACAAAGCACTACTGGACAAATATTGCATCAGAAATAACTTGGCAAGATTCTTCAATAAAACCTTATTTTGTGAAGATTTTTAATAGTCATGTAAAAGAATGCCCGAGAAAGTTGTAGATGCATGGTTATGAGTCTAAGTGGGAGATTGTTGGGGCATATACTATTAACCATGCGTTTAGATGTAGTATATTCTGACAATTGTCATGGTTAAAAGTCTAAGTGGTAGATTGTTGGGATATATACTATTAACCATGGATTTGGTTTAGATATAGTATTTATTATGATATAATTGTTCATTCAATTTTAATAAAGTGTTAAATAGATCATATATTAGTATGTGTCCTTTGTTTATATAGTAGATGATTTAGTGTATAGAGTTTAGCTTATACACGGAAGATTAAATCATCGGTTCTTATAAGAATAAAGTTTGAGTTCATAATCTAATGATGGAATTGGACAAACCATCAGGAATGATTGTAGCACAAGTTTCTATTTAATTTATCTTGATTATGGGAATGGTTTATTTCCAACTTCTTGTGCTAGTACATTTTGTATGTATTGAACAAACCAAGATACCTATTTTATACTGACTTAATAAAATAAACTCTCTAGCTATTAAATGTACTTATACTCTTAATCGGTGATATAACTATTATTAGCTGTGTATATTATTATTGTTTGATTTATTAGAAGGCGAGATTCTTTCGTGGGTCAATATGCCTGGTAAATTGGACAATAATAATGTACATTGGAGTAATAGTTAGTTGATGGAATCCATGTCTCGATTTAGAGATTGATGATACACCTTTATGAAAGCTTATAAGTTTTCATGTCTAAACCCAGCTGGTGGTATTGTATCCGACACATGAAATAAGTCAAGCAAAAGTATAAAGGAAATAATCAATAAATTAAATCGTCAGTAATTTAATTTAATTGATTATTATCTGAATCATAACATGGGGAGTTAAATAAGATTTAATGGATGAATTTCAAAATTGAATAAGGAGTGCAATTACGAATTTTTAGTGGAATAATTCGTAATTAATTATGGTGGATATTAATTTCAAAAATTATAAATTAATACCATAATTGGAAGCCTTGTGTTATGACCCGGCCGGTTGTTTCATGAGTTACCACCCCGTTTTCCCCATTTCTGCTTCTTATTGTCTTGTTCAGCTGTATTATGTGTTATCGGGTTGGTTGGCTCGGGTTCGAAGAGGTTTTGGTAAGGCTTGAGACACTTAGTCTCTTTTGAGTGAGCTTAAGTTGGAAAGTCAATCGGATGTTGACTTATGTGATAAAGGGCTTGGATGTGAATTTTGATGGTTCGGATAGCTTTGGGAGGTGATTTGGGACTTAGTAGTGTGACCGGAACGTGTTTTGGAAGTGCGTAGAAGATTTATGCTTGAATTGGCAAAATTGGAATTTTGGCGTTTTTCGGTTGATAGGTGAGATTTTGATATAGGGGTCGGAATGTAATTCTGAGAGTTGCAGTAGGTCCGTTGTGTCATTTGAAATGTGTGTGCAAAATTTCAGGTCATTCGGACGTGTTTTGGTAGACTTTTTTATCAAAAGCGGAATTCGGAAGTTTTAGAGTTCTTAGGCTTGAATCCAATGCGTTTTGGTTGTTTCGATGTTGTTTGAGGTGTTTTGAAGATTGGTATAAGTTTTGATGGTGGTATATGACTTGTTTGTGCTTTTGTTTGGGGTCCCGGGGGCCTCTGGGTGATTTTGGATGGTTGTCGGGAAGATAGGAATTTGGAAATGGCAGCTGAAGCTAAGTCTGGTGTCATAACCGCACCTGCGGTTAGGGGACCGCAGGTGCGGGCTCACAGAAGCGCCCAATGGGTCGCAGATGCGGAAGGAGTGCCATGCAGTTTGAATCGCAGAAGCGGCTAAGGAAGCGCACCTGCGATAGCGCAGGTGCAAGGAAATGATCGTAGATGCGGAGCTTGGACTTTAAGTGAAAACCGCAGATGCGGTGTCTTGGGCCGCAGAAGCGGTAGCGCAGAAGCAGAGTTTGGGCCGCAGGTGCGAAAAGCCTGGGCCAGAAGGTATGAAAGATTTCTTTCGCGATTTTTGAGTTATTCTTCACCATTTGCATGCGGGTTTGAGCTTGGGGGAGCTATTTGAAGAGGGATTTCAAGGGGATTTCATAGAGGTAAGGTTTTTGGACCCTAAACTCGTTTCTATGGTGTTATTTCACTGATCTGGCTTGAAAATTTATGGAAATTGAGAGTTAAATATTGGGAAACTAGGGCTTGAGATTGGAGACCTTTGAGCAAGGGTTTGAGGGGTCATTTGTGGTCGTATTTTAATACTTTTGTTATTTATGAACTCGTGGGGAGATAAGGAGTCTATTGATGTATATTTTATCGAATTTCGAGATGTGGGCCCGGGGGTCGGGTTTGGACCGAATTTCGGGATTTTTGGTATAATTTGATATTTTTGCATGGCCTTCGTTCCCTTAGCTTATTCTAATGTTATGATTCTGATTTTGGGTAGATTCGACGCAAGTTGAGGCCGAGACGAGAGGCAAAGGCGTCGCGGAGTAGTATTTCATCCGGTTTAAGGTATGTAACCATTGTAAATCTGGAACTGAGGGTGTAAACCCCGATATTTCGTATTGTTTTGATGAATGAGGTGACGCACATGCTAGGTGACGAGCGTATGGGCGTGCACCGGTAGGAATTGTGACTTGGTCCGTCCCATAGAGACTATTAAGCCGCATATTTGATTTGAAATCTTATGATATCACGTATTTTAGAGATTGACACTATATTATGGGTTGTATGCCATGTTTGGGGTCTTGTGCCGACCTGTTGAGACCCTTAGGGGCATTTTTTTCCTGCATTCCTCACTCTATTTGTTTGAAAGCATATCATCAGCCATGTTTTACCTGTTTATTGTTTAAAACCTGGTTTTTATCACTCTACTTCTTAAATTTGAAAAGCTGTTTGGGCTGAGTATCCCTGATTTCCACTGTTATGCCCGAGTGGCTGTGAGGTTAATGACTAAGAGAGGTTGAGGACCTAGTCGTGAGGATCATATATATATTGTGGATCGGGCTGCACGCCGCAGCAATATTATATGTATATGTTATGGATCGGGCTGCACGCTGCAACGTTACTTATATGGATCGGGCTACATGCCGCATTGATATATATATTGGATCGGGCTGCATGCCGCAGCGATATGACGCTTGGGCTGTAGGAGCCCCTCCGATATCTGTACAACCCCAGTGAGCGTAGTCGATTATAAACTATGGATCAGGCTGCACGCCGCAACGATTATTATGATTAATACTATTATGAGATATTATTGAGCCCGAGTGTTGAGTGTGAATACTGTGTGACGGGAGCTGAGTCACGAGGGACCGAGAGGCTATATTTATGATTGATACCTTGCCCGAGGGGCCCATTTAAGACGTTGTTGCTGATTTCACTCTTCTTTTATAGTGAGCCTCTGTTGAAAATTGCTAAGTAAACGATTTTAAAGTATTTCAACTGAAACTGAAGTTTTACGAAGTAACTGGCTTTTAAACTGTTGAGTTTGACTTGATATTATGTTGTATGCTCTTTTACTTGATTTCTTTACTGCTCGTCACTGCACTTAGACCTTATTTACTTTAGTTACTTACTGAGTTGGCGTTCTCACGTTACTCCCTACACCTTGTGTGCAGATCCAGGTGCCCGAGCAGCAGAGTGAGAGTTCCCGGCATTTTCGAAGTTTATCGGAGATTGCAAGGTAGNATATGATGTTCACTTGACTTAATTACATTATACTCTCCATCTGAGTTGGTCTGTTTAATATTGGATGAATAATCTGGCATTACATATGTATGTTGCATGAGTAGTCTTTTCCATCGAAATTGCTATTCAAGATGCATGACATATATGTGTAGTGTGTTTAAAATTTTGTACTAAAGGTTAATATACAATTGACTGAAAATAATAGTATACTCTCCATCTGAGTTGGTTCTATTTATTTTTGGATTGTATAATTCTTGCATTATATAATATACTTTGCATAAATGATTCTTTTCCCATCACAATTTATTATTCGAGATGCATGTATGTATACAAATATTGAATGCAGTCTGAATTTTACTATTCAGTGTTTTGACTTATTATGATCTATTTAATGTTTTTATCTCAACTCCACAATGACTTTATTTAATTTTTCGTATTACTTATTAAAATTTCGTTTTAGTGATAAGAC
>NW_017692066.1:4709-5507 GCF_001879085.1 Nicotiana attenuata | reverse complement strand
ACAATAGCAGATGAAGTATCACATGGTTTTGTTTACCAACTCATTATCAAGTATTTATGATTTTACGCTATTGTGCCTGAAGATCAGTAGGCCTGACTGTTTTTATGACATGATAGAAAACACGGGATCTTTAGAAATCAAATTGATAACAACGGGTGATTGTCCTGTAATTATTCAGGTCCGGACCACTTGTTCTGCGATTAGAAATAATTTACTGCAATATCTGATTGGTCCCTCAAGCTAAGGTCATTATGTAGGATCAACTTTCCTGCTTAGGATTACCGGAGTTATTTCAGAAAATTTTCCAAACGGTAAAGGGCAGAAATGTTTTCTCATTATTAACCTGTCCCCATGTCTATAGTTTCCGAATTTCCATTATGAGTACAGATGTTATATCATATAGTTAATTAAGTTGCATCTGTTTCAATCAGTAGCGGAAATGTTGAAGATCTTGAATCGAATAAGAACAAAGAAAACCGACCAACAAGTTCAGATCTGCTATCTGCGGTATGGCCATTGGACGCAAAAGCTTAAATAGAGCAGCTCTTGAACCAATGATTATGTATTGACCACCCCAGGTGTAGGATCATTTCATTTAAGAAACAAACTCATCCATTCTGTATTCTTGCCATAAATAGGATTAACAACATAAACTCAAACGATAAACTAATTTTGAATACCACATACTCGGTGAGTGTTAACTAGTAAGCAGGGAGCTCTGCTTGAAAAGAAAAACGTATGTTTTACACGCTCCTAAGCTACACAGTAATGAAAGTCAATGGTAACATGGAAGCTCTA
>NW_017692066.1:0-706 GCF_001879085.1 Nicotiana attenuata | reverse complement strand
AACGAACCTTGTGAGGTCATATCTGCACGTTGAGTGATCTCTTCTCTGATTTCGACCAAATGGAGTGANACGTTGCCCTTGACCATTTGGATAACTAAAAGTGAGTCAGATTCAATGAAAAGTTAATGAATCCATGTTGAAGGCACCATCTTAACCCATTTTTAAAGCAAGTATTTCAGCCATGTTATTACTGCAATTCCCCAAGTATACTGCAAATGCCATGATCATATGGCCAGAGTGATCTCTAAGAATGCCTCCTGCTCCTGCACTTACTGGATTATCTTTACTACAACCATCAACATTAAGCTTTAACTGGTTCTGGGGAAGTTTGATCCATCTGACTAGCTTAATATCAAGCTTTGGTTTGAGTCTGTCAACTAGTTCACAGCATTGTTGGGGGAAAATTGATAGAAGGGAATTGAGCAATCAAAATGAGTCTCATTAGGTGAGTGACTTGATCAATCACCCTTCTAGAATAAAATCTGATACCTTCATATTTTTTGAGAGCATCTGGATTTCCAAATTTCCCACAAAATAATAGAAGGCAAGCACTGCAAAATTAGATCATGAATTTTGTTTTTAGGCTTTAATAACCACCATCTCATTACCATGGTTCTGATATCTCTGTGTAGCAAAGGTATACCACAAGCATTAGAGAAATATCCCCAAATGTTACTTGCCAACTCTCCATTAGCAAAAAGATGAT
>NW_017692065.1:4410-5507 GCF_001879085.1 Nicotiana attenuata | reverse complement strand
CTCTCTCATTTTTTATTTCTCTCAACTCACTTCGCCTTACGGTGCCCGTGAAGGTTTTCACCAATAAGACTTCTCTCATTTTCATCATTTTTCTGCTTGGACCAGAGTGTTGTCCCTAACATAAATCACCTCTTCTTGCTCGACTTGGCATTCCTTGAAAACTGATCAGAAGGTATTTCTTTGGACCGTAATGCCGGCTTTTATCCTTCCCAATGTAAGAAGAAGATCGCCCCCTCATTTGACCTTTCTCTCCGTACAAGGCGATTTGTCGCTGCACTGCTAGTTCCGAAGTTAAATGGACGGTTCTCATCCGTCCACCGGTGAAATTCCACCGGACCTGTCCCCAAAGAAGCGTCTCATCAAGGCGCATAAACCACCCAAACCAGCTTCTCCAAACAAATCCCCAGCTGCTACGAATCAACGAAGAGGTGAGGCGATCACTGTAGCACGCAGTCGACTGGGAGCGTCAAAAAATTCCCAAGTAAATTCTGGGACAAAATTTGGGATTCCACCTCGTGGAGGACGAACACAATCACAAAAGGCACCCCTCCTCCAAAAATTAGCCATTGCCACCGAAGGAATAAACCCCAAGGACCAGAAGAAAATTTCAGCAAACACAAAGCTAGTTGGAGATGAAATGTTGACTGGCCAACCTGGGTAAGAAGGATACCAAATTGCTAGTAATGATACGGACATCAGTCTACACCCCTCAATTTTGTATGGGTATCAATCCACTTCATCAATTTTGAAATCCTTGAACGCGGGCAGTCAAAATGTTTCAGAAGATCAAAAAAAATGCTAATCTCAATTCTGGACAAATTCGACTGCAACCAATGACTGGAAATCTCTCCTCATCTCCTAAGGAACAGGTAAGCAAAACTTTAAATCATTCTAATATCACAAGTGATCAACTTGATCAACTGAAAAGCCCAGCTCTGCAACTTCTAGCCGGACATGATGCTCCGGTGAACCAATTACCCCAAAACCAATGCCAAACTACTTCTGATGTTCAAAAGATTGATTCCCAATCCTCAAAACCAATTTTACCTGAGCCAAACCTATCGAATATCCAAAATAGTGAACCTGCAGTCACTGAG
>NW_017692065.1:0-338 GCF_001879085.1 Nicotiana attenuata | reverse complement strand
CGGACGATTTGTAAATGAAAGAAAAGAAAAAGGACAAAAGACTTATCTGAGTGGAACAGCTGGTACCATTGATCATGCCATGCATTTTGGACTAACCGGCCCAATCTGTCCAACCAATCAACTTTCAATTGCCACGTTTTGTTGCCCCAGCTTTCCATAACCTGACTTTTTCACCCCGACCCTAACCTCGTTCATCTTGCAGTGTCTTGAACAGCTTTCAACCATAGACTTGTCTCATTTGCCCATCTAAAAACTCACTTTCGCCTTAAGGTGCCCGTGAGGGTTTTCGCCAATAAGACTCTCTCATTTTTTATTTCTCTCAACTCACTTCGCCTTAC
>NW_017692064.1:5281-5507 GCF_001879085.1 Nicotiana attenuata | reverse complement strand
GGGACCCTATGCTGGAAAGTCATCAGGTTTTGCTGGCATCAATTAGGAAGTGGGACCATATGTTGGAAAGTCATCAGGTTATGCTGGTATCAACCAGGGAGTGGGGCCCTATGTTGGAAAGCCATCAAGTTGTGCTGGCATCAACTAGGGAGTGGGATGCTTTGTTGGAAAAGTCATCAGGTTATGTTGGCATCAACTAGGGTGTGGGACGCTATGTTGGAAAGTC
>NW_017692064.1:0-492 GCF_001879085.1 Nicotiana attenuata | reverse complement strand
AAAGTCATCAGGTTATGCTGGCATCAACTAGGGAGTGGGACCCTATGTTTGAAAGTTATCAGGTTATGCTGGCATAAACTAGGGAGTGGGACCCCATGTTGCAAAGTCATCAAGTTGTGCTAGCATTAACTAGGGAGTGAGACCCTATATTGGAAAGTCATCAGGTCACGCTGGCATCAACTAGGGAGTGGGACCTTATGTTTGAAAAGTCATCAGGTTATGCTGGCATCAACTAGGTAGTAGGAACCTATGTCAGAAAGTCATCAGGTTGTGCTGGCATCAATTAGGGAGTGGGACCATATGGTGGAAAAGTCATCATGTTATGCTGGCATCAACTAGGGAATGGGACCCTATGTTGGAAAAGTCATCAGGTTACGCTAGCATCAACTACGGAGTGGGACCCTATGTTGGAAAGTCATCAGGTTTTGCTGGCATCAATTAGGAAGTGGGACCATATGTTGGAAAGTCATCAGGTTATGCTGGTATCAACCA
>NW_017692063.1:5255-5507 GCF_001879085.1 Nicotiana attenuata | reverse complement strand
CTGGGACTCAGGCTAAGTGCCTTCGCCATCAAAATTTGACAGCTCGACCTCGCTCGAACTGGGACTCAGGCTAAGTGCCTTCGACATCAAAATTTGACAGTTCGACCTCGCTAGAGTTGGGACTCAGGCTAAGTGTCAAAGTTCGACAGTTCGACCTCGCTCGAACTGGGACTCAGGCTAAAAGCCTTCGCCATCAAAATTTGACGGTTCGACCTCGCTCGAACTGGGACTCAGGCTAAGTGCCTTCGCCAT
>NW_017692063.1:0-340 GCF_001879085.1 Nicotiana attenuata | reverse complement strand
AACTGGGACTCAAGCTAAGTGCCTTCGCCATCAAAATTTGACAGTTCGACCGCACTTGAACTGGCACTCAAACTAAGTGCCTTCGCCATCAAAGTTTGATAATTCGACCCCACTCGAACTGGGAATCAGGCTAAGTGCCTTCGCCATCAAAGTTTGACAATTCGACCCCACTCGAACTGGGACTCACGCTAAGTGCTTTCTCCATCAAAGTTTTACAGTTCGACCTCACTCGAACTGGGAATCAGGCTAAGTGGCCTCGACATCAAAATTTGACAGTTCGACCCCGCTCGAACTGGGACTCAGGCTAAGTGCCTTCGCCATCAAAGTTTGACAGTTCAAC
>NW_017692062.1:4764-5507 GCF_001879085.1 Nicotiana attenuata | reverse complement strand
GTGAAGGCTGTGTTGTAGCAGAGCATGGTAGAGCAGTGAAGATGTTAGGAGCTGCTCCTGCTGGGAACACCTGGGGGCGGACCTCAGAAGGTGTTCCGACGAAGTGAGCGGTCATGGTAGGTTGTCCCAAAGGAGTATGAGGGTGGCTGATGGGGATATTGGAGGTACCCCCAGTTCTCGGGAAATATTCAGGAAAGCCAGGGAGAGCACTTGGAGGCTCCCTGCCATTAGTCCATGCGTCCCACATCTCCATCATTCGGAGACGTAGTATTTGGTTCTCTTCAGCTGTGGCAGACTCAGAGGCCGGGATCCCTGAAATGGGGCTGTCTTCGGTGATGAGAACTGGTGGCAAAGTCATTTCAGACGACATTTCTGTACTTCCTTTTGATCTGGTAAAGTATTGATGCGATGCCAGCTTACCACAACCAACCACCGTTTCTAAAAGCTAGGCTGGAATTGACAGCAACACACGGTTAGTTTGCGACAAGTAACAGATAGGTAATCGCACATTGGGGTGTGATGCACCTATACAGTTAAACGGATGTCTACATGTTTGCACTGGTTGCATGCGTCATCTCGACTTTTCTTTTCTATTTTCTCTTCTTTTGATTTCTACTCTCTGTTTTCTTGCTTTTCTTTCTCTTTCTATTTTTCTATCATTTTTCTTTTCCCTCTGTTTTTCATTTTCTGCTTTTCCCTTTTCTTTTGCCATGGTTTTTCTCTCGATTCCTTATTTTCTCTTT